>NW_007578220.1:404595-420430 GCF_000690725.1 Stegastes partitus
TGGTTGAAATCTTGTGTTGAATGAAAAGGATCTTGGTTCTTTCTCCTCTCTTAAGAAGAAACGAGACTGCGTTTGATTGGCCGGTCTGAAGTGAGGCTTTCATGCGTCACTCAGGAAATATAATCACACATTCACCAAAACCTGTCGTGTCAAGCTTCATTTAGGAGACAGTTACATAGTGGAGGATGTATGATCTTGTCATTACATTTCAGTAATGACAGCTTGAATTTAAGTAACAACATGAGGTCTTTTTATGCTCATACATTGGCTCTGGACTTTCTATCCTTATGCTGAGTGGATCCAATAACATGTAGGTTTAATATTTAACCAGTGTCATGGCAAAAAATATGAACACATACTACAGTTATTATTTTTTGTCTTTACTTGTTAATAATCTGAAAAATCTAATTACAGATATTCACTTTTTTTTATGATTTTAGTCAAAAAATAGTGTGTGGAAACATCATGTAGCTGCTTTGCATCGAGCAGTTCAAATAAAATTGCATTCAACACTATGTTAAATTTATTCACTTGCAATAATTTTTATTTTTATTTTTTTTCATTTTTTTTATTTGCTTTGTTCACACCAGGGGTTTGGTTTCAACAACATAATGACTGTCAGCCATCTGAAATAAATGATGACACTGAAATGGATTGAACACACAACACACTCACACTTTATTAATTATGTAGAGTCAATTTATTTTATCATTAAATACATTTTTTTTAATACATTGAGGAAAAAACATTGCGAAGATACTTGATGCTCCAAACAAGAAAGAAAGCAGGAGGTTCGAAAATACACATATTACTTTTTTTTTTCTCCAAAAATCCACATTTGAATCTATGTTGCATCTCTAAAGAGAAATAAAAACAATCTTAATTGCAGAGAAAGTACAAATGAAACAGTCCAGTCTACTGCCTTAAACCAGAGTAAACACACTCAGTCTCATCAAAGTTCTCCTCTCTTCTTGAGCTTTTTGGCAGTTTAATGCTCAAGGCAGCGTAATGAAGGCTGTCTGCATCTTGGTAGCCCTGGTGACAAAATATACAACACACACAACAATTATTATTTTTTTAAATGCCATTTAAAAGTTACTGTAAGTAAATCTAACAGTTGAACTACAGTGATAATAACGACCTGTGCATATGTGGTGGAGGGAGCTGAAAGTCCTGCTTGGGATGCTGGTTGTGAAACAGAAGAAACACTTTAGCATAAATGAACCAAGAACAGTTTAAGCTCATTAAAATAACAGTTACCTGTAGATTGGCAGTTCTTTCTTTTGTTCATCTTGTACATTACGATACCCAGTAAAACGCTCAGGATGGTGGTGAATGTCAAAGCTCCACTCAGGAAATACACCGAGACCAGAGAGTTCACCTCACCTGCCAAATCTGGACATCAGAAACAGAGCCGTCAGCTTTTTCTCTGTTCTAATATGAAGTTTAACTACAAACTGAACATTATTAACCATTTATCAAATGAGACAAGGTACTCACTTTGCTTGGTTCTGTTTCCAAACACGATGTATCCACATGAAGCAACAGCACAGCGGTGATCCATTCCCTTCATTTGCTGGTTGTAGACACACATTTGTGTGTCAGGTTTCCTCTCACAGTGATCACCCCTGCCTCCGTGGGTGTACATGATTCTTGGACGATGTTCTTCTTCACTTTTGAACCAGTAAACTCTGTGTTCTCTAGCACAGTCCCCACTATGCAGTGTGCAGCTCACGGATCCCAGTGGCTGAATGCTCTCAGATGCTGACTGGTGTACAAAAGCTTTAATGCTCAAACCGGACCCCTTTACATTGACTTCAGTTCCCTCCCCGAATTTAAACTCAAACGAAACACCGCTTGCACAGAAGTAAGTAGCCGAGTCAGAAATTTGTACATCTGAAATGTTTAGGTGGTTCTTACCACTGTTAGTTTCCAGTGTGAAGCGTGGATTGTCCTTGAACTCATCCTCAAAAATGCCATTTTTATCATATGTATAGGTAGCAGACATACGCTGTAGCCTCTGTCCCAGTGTTTGCTTATACCAGTAATACTTTACATCATCGTTGTCATGAAAAAAACATGTCAAAGTCACGTTGTCACCAACTTTAGCCTGTATATACCGTCTGTCTTGACGCACAGTTGAGGGTTGTTTCAAGTGATTCCCCTGAGCTGAAGTGAAACAGAAAATAAAGAAGAATTACTTTTAAATGACCAAAATGAACTCATACAAACATTATGTTCACATGAATGGCTTTGATAAAAGTGAAGCTCACCTATTTCCCCCAAGAACAGGCATGTCAGACATGAGAGGAACATTGGAGGTGTCATCCTGTTGAGATTGCCTTGCTGAGTGAAAAGCACATGAATACTCTGTACACTCCTCAGAGACACGACTGTGCTGATTGGTCAACAAGGCAACATGATCACATGTTCTGTAGCACCTCCAGTGGCAATTTTTGGACCTGAAGAAGAATCACGTAGGAAAATCTGAAACTCTCACACCCAAATCAACTTCCACATACAAATGGATGACCTTTATATTTACACACTAATAAGAAGATCAGTAGAGTGTACTTTACTAATGCATTTAGACTCAACTTAGCACATTTGTACAGAATGAAAACACTTTGCAAGGCTGCCTACCTAACTGACAATACAAAACCCACAGAATAAGGTGAAGAGTTGTTGTCCATCCATCCATCCATTTTCTTTCGATTATCTGGGATTGGGTCACGGGGGCAGTAGGCGGAGCAAGTCATTCCAGACTTCCCTCCCCCCGGCGACGCTTTCCAGCTCTTCCTGGGAGATCCCGAGGTGTTCCCTGGCCAGCCGAGAGATATAATCCCTCCAGCGGGTTCTGGGTCTGCCCCGGGGTCTCCTCCCAGGTGGACGTGTTCAGAACACCTCCAGAGAAAGCCTCTCCGGAGGTATCCAAATCAGATGTCCATACCACCTCAACTGGCTTCGACGTGCAGGAGCAGCGGCTCTACTCCGAGCTCCCTCCGGATGTCCGAGCTCCTCACCCTATCTCTAAGGCTGAGCCCAGCCACCCTGTGGAGGAAGCTCATTTCGGCCGCTTGTATCCACGATCTCGTTCTTTCGGTCACAACCCAAAGCTGGTGACCATAGGTGAGGGTTGGGACATAGATGGACTGGTAAATTAAAAGCCTTGTGGCTCAGTTCTCTCTTCACCATGACGGTCCAGTACAGCGCCTGCATTACTGCTGATGCTGCACCAAGCCTCCTGTGCACCTCGCGCTCCATTTTCACATCACTCATGAACAAGATCCCGAGATACTTAAACTCCCTTGCTTGAGGAAACGTGAACTAGCTCTGGGTACATGGAAGAGTTGTTGTGAAGAGACAAAGTTGGTACTAAATCAAAGTATAAACATTCATAGGAGCTGTGATCAAAAAGATTCAATACTGTGGTTATAAGAATTCAAAATGGTGACACTTTAAGTTGAATTTAAGTTTGAGGTGAAGAGGAAGAGCCGAAGCCAAATCTCACAAGCAGGGAGGGTGGGGTGAGGAGGGATGATTGTGCTGGTTTGGCCACCAAAGTCAAATGTTTTTAATACACTCTGACTGCCAGTTGCAACACAGTTCAGGTCAGTTTGCGCCGAATCTTCCCTCTTAGAAGGGTACAGCAGAACTTGGCATTGACAATCTGACCCTGGGGTGCAAATGCTTAGTGCACAATCCCATCCATCCATCCATTATCTACACACCGCTTAATCCTCACTAGGGTCGCGGGGGGCAGGAGTCTATCCCAGCTGACTCAGGGTGAAGGCAGGGGACACCCTGGACAGGTCACCAGTCTATCACAGGGCTACACTTAGAGACAGACAACCAAGCACACTCACATTCACACCTACGGACAATTTAGAATCACCAATTGACCTCAACAAGTTTGAGAGGGAGGAAGCCGGAGAACCCAGAGAGAACCCACACAAAATCTGTGCACGATCACATGAACGTCAAAAAAAAAAGAAAAGATGAGCATGACCGTGGTTACACTTTTATTAAAACGACTGCTGCTTGTTCTCAGAGTTGTAGCTGTAAACCCAATTCTCATCACCAGTGATGATCCTTGACGTTAAGTTTGGGTCATTCAGGGACGGTTTATGCAGACTTTGATACAGTGCGCCTTCTGCTCTAAACCATTTCAACCATTTCTCTGATGGCGCTGCACAGTTTTCCCTCTTTTCAATTTTTTTTTCAAAAAGGCTCCTTTGTGACTCTTTCCCCTTCCTTTCTACGTGCTGCCAAATATCGTAGTATATATCTGTAATAATCTATGGTCAACTCTTTTTTTTTTTAAGTCGACTTCATGAGCCACAAACTGAGCAAACAACAAGCCAACCTTGTTCACACACGCTCATCACTATCTATAAACTCTAGAAAATGCTGCTTTGAAACTTATTTCCAGTTCAGTCTGTGCTACTTGCAACAGCTTTTGTTTTCTCACTTCGTAGCATCTACTGGTGATTTGATATTGGTGAAGATGTTGCACTTCCTGGATTGTATTGTATTGTCTCACTACACCCACAAATGCACGCCCCTGTGTGGTTTTTATGCTGTAGACTGACTGTGAATCTCCACATGTCTAAATACTGCTGAAACCCACAAACATTACTGCAGTGAAAGAGATCCGGAGCAAAATGGCAGCAGGGCCAACAAGTCTCACTGATATGATCGCCTAATCATATCATTTTATGTCTTATCCATACTGCAACCGACAGTCACTGGAACTTTAACTCTTGTTGTGTCATTCATAGTCAGTTAGATGACAAGGCTAATTATTTTTTTAGTATGTTTAGTGTGTTCTGTAACAGTACAGCCTAGCTCACCACAAACACTCAAACCAAGGGAACAAATACCACAAAGCCTTTCAACCAACTTTCCCTCAGCAGCCGTCTTTAAATGTTCTACCATATGAAACCCCAGAGCCACATGTCGTAAGTGTGATTTCTCTCTGTTGGCAAAGTCTGTATGAGCAATGGAGTTTTTTTGTTATATTCAGTCAGATCTCTATCTTGGTCTTATCTGATTGTGTTCCCAATATTCAGCAGGCTTCTTTTCATGCATTTTAGCAAAGTTTATTCCTGCAGTTTAGCGGCAAAGTGCAAGCAAAGGAGGTCTGTTGAGGTTTATGTTGGGCACTGTGCTACGCATTTCTATTACAGAAACTCAGATTTTCATTGATGACCGCTATGCCAAGTCTGAAGCACTCGACTGCTTGTTTTTCAAAGGTGGACTGTGAAGGATTGTAAATCAACCACTGAGGCTGTCATTAAGGGTCCCATTGTTCATTCTATGCTTCCTAATTACTGCTGCCACTGTGTTTTGACTGTTTTTTAGCTGTTGAGTAATCTCCTTGTATACGTTGTCATCTTTGTTAAGTCAGACATTCCACGTCGTCCAAAAGTTTTGGTGTTTCCGAATCCTTTCATGCAGTTAGGCAACTTAAAAATCACAGGTGCACCCAATTTTTTTTCAGTGATCACATTTTTTCTAACTTTTATCCACTTTTGTTGCTCTGAGTTTCTACTTTGGGGCCTGTATTTCTAAATTATTTGTTCATCTGAGTTAAAAAGGCGAGTAGAAGGAGTTCAATGATGGAAAGCATCATTTATCCACCATATCTAACGTACTCCTTGAGGCTGGCAGCATCCGACATGACGTGAATTATATTTATGGTTGATATACTAAACACTAATGCATTTCATCACTGTTAAAGTGTAACACGACAGGATCACAATTATTAGATCTTTAATGACAAACATACATGGTACTGTATTTTTTGTTGAAAATAATATGTAAAAGCAAAAATATCAATCATCCATCCATCCATTATCTATACACAGATAACCTTCACTAGGGTAATAGCAAACATTTGTATTCAAAGTATATTTCTTTCATACTCTTTAGCATCAGTTGGCATTTCATTTTTAACATACTGGGTTCGGAAAACATAAAAAAAACATCAAAGGATTATAAAACAAAGTGGCATCGAAGACTTCCTGCTTAAAACCATATACACACACACAAACACAACTGCAAAGACAGCATCAGATACACTCTTAGCACAGCATATAGTTTGACAGGAAGCCATAAAGAGATCCTTACATCACTGGATTTATAACAACACACAGATAACAGATACTGCCCAGTATAGAGCACTGTATTTCACTGTATTGTATTGTACTGGCATTAAAATAAAACAAACTGTGGCTTATTTTTGTGGTGCTACTTAGATTTTTCACAGCGCATCACTGACAGATAGATAGCTGTAATGCAAATATCACACCTTTGCCAAAAAATAAAATACATCAGTTGTAGAAGCCTGTCGAGGTATTTTACTACAACCCAAGGCTTTGTATTGATCGACGTCATTCATAGCAGGTCTCAAAATAGATGTTAACAAAACCACCACAAAACATAAATGAAGCTCGCCACCTCTTCTACTTTACACTAGAGTACACACATTGATTGGAGGTATCTTCCCTCTGTTTTCTTGATGCATTGAACCTGTGTTCCCTTAAAGCTGCATAATGGAGGTTGTCTGCATCTTGGTGACCCTAAAACCAAAATATGTCAGCGAATCAATCACAACATGGTAACGTGCCATAACGTCTTAATAGTAATTGAAATTTTTACTAATTAAATTTGAATGATAATCACCTCAGTATTAGCAGTGGAGGGTTCTGAATATCTTGGGTTTGTGTCTGGTGTGAAACACAGAAAAGGTTATTTCAATGAAAAGCCATCTATATTGAATGCAACCCAGTTTAACACAATAGTATTAGTTACCTGTACGTTGCCAGGGGTTTTTCTTCCTCATCTTGTGCAATAAGAAAGCCATTAAAACATTCAGGATAATGGTCAATGCCAAAGCTCCACTTAAGAAAAACACAAGATGTTTGATAGAGTTCATCCCATCTGCAGAAAGCCAGACATCAGAAGATGTTACAGACCTTTGAGCGAACTTTGATGACAGAGTAGTCCTAGTGTTAGTCAGGTTTGCAGTACTTACCTGCTAATTCCGGTTTGGTACCGTCTCCGAAGACTATGTGACGGCATGAGGCAACAGCACAGTCGTGGGCTCCAGCATGAGACAGATTCATCGGCAAATTGTAGACACAGGTTTGTGTTGGTGTGTTGGGTTTCCTCATACGCTGATCATTCCTGCCTCCGTCAGTATAAATGAGTCCTGGATGAGATTCTAGTTGATTTCTGAACCAGTAAACGCTGTGTTCTCCATCGCAGGTCCCAGTATGTACTGTACAGCTCAGAGTCTCGGGGTCTCCTGGTTGGATGGTCTCAGATGCCGACTGCCTCACTGAAGTTTGTATGTTCAAGCCTGAACCTCTCACACTGACTGTAATGCCTTCTCCAAATTCAAACTTGTATGAACTGCAGCTTACACAGTAATACGTAGCTGAATCTGAAATGTGCAAATCTGAGATTGTCAAGTGGTTCTTACCGTTTTGGGTTTCTAGCGACAATCTTGAATTGTTCTTGAATTCATCACTAAAAGTTCCGACTTTATCGTGTTTATAGAAACGGGAAAGGAGCTTTGGTTTCTGTCCCAGACTTTGCTTATACCAAAGAAACACAGCTGCAACGTTACTTTGATAGAAACATTGCAAAGTCACATTGCCACCAACATCAGCTGACATGAAACCACTGTCTTGATGCACATGTCCAGGCAAGTTAGTTCCCAAGCCTGAAGAGAACAGACCAAGAAAGTTTGCAATTAAATCCATTTTATAAGGTTATCATGATGTCAACAACGAATATACATGTCTAAGAATGTAAAAGTGTTCACAAATTACCTTTTCTCCACAAGACCAGACAAGTCAGATATACAGCAAAGCTCAGAGATGTCATCTTGATCAAAAAGTCTTGACGAATGCAAAGAACCCCTTATGCGTTCTCTGCCTTTAGAGAGAGGGCTGCATTTGATTGGCTAAGATGTGACACTGAACTTCCTATTTTGGAAACAGTAAACTCATGATCTGTGCCGCCTCTATTGTCGATTTGGCTGTCAAGACAAAAGATGTTTCTTATGATGCTTAATACTGTATAGGTCAACATGACTGCAAATACTGAACATTTCAGCTTGTGTAGGTTAAATTTATTTAAGTCTTGATGACTTAAATGGTTCATTATCTGCCTATAACTAAAGAGCATAGTCGACATTCAGCAAGTGAATAGAGTTTCACGAAACTTAGCCGAGGTGAACGCTAAGATCCTGTTAACGGTCACTCAGGATATAGTCTGTATTTAAATAATACAGGGTTTTGGTGCAGCATGTTCTACTGTGTTTTTTCTTTGGTTTTCCTGTGTGTAAAGCTCTGCAGTGGCTTAAGTTTCCACCAGTGGAAAACCAGTCATACAGACATGAGTTCATATCACCTTCACCACAGGAGGGACTGAAAACACCAATGTTTTTAATCACAAGAGGGTGTAACCGTGTAAGGATTCTCTATATGTACTGCCTGCTGGCGTTTTCATGGTTGTTTGACAGAAATTATGTCCAGTTGTGGCTTTTTTTTTTTTAGGTGTTTCTCATTAAGATGTGTTACACAAATGCAGTGTCTGCATGTGGAACATTTTTGCAACCAATCCTTATGAAGCTGTTGCCACTGTTTTCTGCAGAATGTCTCATCCTTTCCAACTGTTGCAGGCATGTCCCTCCACAAGCTCTGTGCCACGTTGGAAACCCTATATTCCCCTATTGACTGACCATAGAGATGCCTGTAGAGACTGACTTGCTTCAGGCTGGAATATGTTTTTCCAATGAACGTGATACATGGAATCAGCACAAGAAAATGCATGTGGCTGTTATACTCAGCGCGGCGACTGTTACAAACTGCGGGGGGCAGTGTGTTGCAAACGCACGCATACCACAGTACTAAATTAGAGTAGAAGAAGTTTGGCATTGTTTACATCACTGACAACATGGTGACACACGCTTGTAGTTTACACAAGTTGCAGTAAATACGCCGGATTTAGCACAAGGCTAAATGCCATCTGATTTTAGCAGTTTGTTTTCTGTTCTGACATAATTATCGATAGACTTACCTCATCTGGAGGGAAATTTGAGTCAGTTTCCCTGTGCTTGAAAGCCAGCTCAACTCTCTTAAAACCCTAGGGACATTTTGGCTTCCCTTTGGGTCTCCACTTCGCCCTTTGGTGCTCTTTTATTACCTGAACGTATCTGTCCTGTAGGTTTTTCCAGGTTTTCTTCACCCATTCCTCTTCTTTACCAAGTGTGGCCGCAATTTCACGCCACGAATTGTTCATCACACGGCTATCGAAGTGGTCCCTGTGTGAAGAATCATATAAATGCCTATATTTTTGTACCTCTGCCACTAGGAGCTCCTGTTTGTCTGCCATGTTTTCCGCATGTTTCCATTTGCATTTTTAGAAATTTTCTGCTTGAAAAGGACCACGCAAGGGGGTGTGGCTGCTAAAATGATGTCATTTGTCCACACAGAGCCGCGCGGACCTCGTGGATGTATCAAGCATAAACCAGCTGTTGGTAGTTGTTTGGAAAAAAAAAATATCCACATGGCAACACGAGACAAAGAAGTTATTGGATTCATCATGTGGGAACCAGGAAAGTTTCTACCAAATTTGGTTCCAATAAACCTTTTATCAGCAGACATTTTGACATGTCATGGCAGGAAAAGCACGAATGCGTGATGATGGTAGTGGCAGGTCTGGGGGCACCTAATGGGACTGAGGGTTTATTGATTCTACCTGTGCCTTCGCCATTGTGACAAGTGGAATTCTGTCCACGAATAAGTTCTTTTCATCTGCTGAGATAATTTATGGAATAAGTGAAAATGGTGACCTGAGTTGTGCCATAGGGAGGCGGACTGTTTCCTCAGACCTGGAAAGTCCTGGGTTCAAATCAAACAGGTCTTTCTGTGTGGAGTTTGCTTGTTCTCCCTGTCCCTGTGTGGGTTTTATACTGGGTGCGCCGGCTTCCTCCCACAGTCCAAAGACATCTTTAGGTTAATTGGTGGTTCTAAATTGGCCGTGAGTATGAATGTGCATGGTTGGCCCTTCAGACAATAAAGCAGTGTATAGATAATGGGTGGACCATGGATGTACAATAGGACGTATCTGAAGTTCACCATAGTCACAAGGACCTTGGATGCTGACCTGGCAGTCAAAAATATTGTCCAACTTTCAGGTTTTTTTCTTTTGTTGCTGTTTCATTCACTTGACCTTCCCGTGGGTTCCTGTTTGAACTAAACTCTTTACATTGTCATGACATTGGGTCAGAAATATTATTTAGCTAGTCTCTGGAAGTGTGTGATTATAATACTTCCATGGTTTAAAAAAAAACTCTTTTAGAAAAAATAAAAGCTCACCTTGTTTGTAGTTGAAGGTGTTGTGTTGGCAGTTTTACAGACATCTCTTTTATGATGGTGGTCTATGGGGGGTTATACATTTTGGGCCAAAGGGGATTTTCTTTGCTGCAATAATATGAGTGGAGAATTTGAAAAAATTGCAGCAAGGCCAATATTTCACAAAAATTCAGCCATTATGTAACAAAACAAAATGTTTTAATGTCAACCTCATGATGGTGCTGAAGGAAAGAGTCTAGTAGATTCAGCCTTTGGGGATTTTGAATATCTGCACAGAATTAATCTGTCCAGTAATTGTTCAGTCAAAATGGTGGCTTGCCCGACTACTCGACATTGTCATAACAACTGTCTGTCAGGCGGAAATTTCTGTGGTGGGCCATGAAGAGAAGCTTACATCCCCAGCAAAGTGTTGATGGTTCAAGACTTCAAAGCTACACTGCGATCTTAAAGAATTTAGACCAAAACATTGCAATGATTGATTGCATATACTGTATGTAATGTTACAGGGTTTATAAATACAGATGATTTTTATCGAACTTGATTTTAACATTCTGACAGTGATCTATTCGTGTAATCTTTCAGTTGTAGCTAAGGGCGTCAGAGTTATACTGTGGGGCTGCAGTGCATGAAGACACTGCAGAGAGTTCCTGTTTGAAACCACAAAGACAAAGTGCGATTGGTCCTTGACACGTACATGACAAAAGTATACTAAGAGTTAATCTTCAACCGTCGACCACAAAAAGGCTTAAAAAAGACTCACGTCTCAGGCTTCAGGTGTACAATTAACACACTGTGTAACAATAAACAACCTGCAAGGGCTCTTGGGGAAAGTGTTTTTCAGTGCACCTAAGGCAAACACTGACAGATAATTTTCCGCCGTGTTCTGTGTAATTGTGCATTTAGAAAAGAGGTGTTGAGAAGTTTTACGAGATGTTTGTGAGCATGCAGCCATACCCGGAAGGAGTCACATCTCTGTCTGATGTTTGCAGAGGCTAGCTGATTATGTTTCTTGTACATTTCAGAGTCTGCAGTATGTGGCCTCCTTCTAGTTCTTTCCTTTAAGTTCGTAAATATAAAAATCCCAGATAAGAATTGGCCAAAGTCTTATGCTTGGCTGGTAAAAAGGGAGACACACAGATACACAAGTCATACCTAAAATCATATGTGTTCTGTCGCTCCACATCAACATAATATTCAGTGTGCCCACTCAAACAGCCAAAATTTCAGTCATTTCTGGGAAATGGAATCCAAGTTGTGTGAGTATGTCTGCAACATCAGCAGTAATGTGAGCGTTGTACTGGACCATTAAGGTGAAGCTGGAAGGCAAAGTTCTCATTTTTCCAATCTATGTTCCAACTCTCACCCATGGTCATGAATTCTGGGTAATGACTAAACAAATGAGACCGCGGATACAAACTAACAAGAAAAGATGTTCTCAAAATGGTGGCTGTGCTCAGCCTTAGGGATAGGGTGAAGGACTAGGACATCCAGAGGGAACGAAGGAAGAGTTTCTCCTCCTTTGCATTGACAGGAGCCAGCTGAGGTGGTTTGGGCATCAAGGATTCATCCTAGGTGCTATGCCTTGGAGGTTTATTGGGCAAGCTGAAATGGGATTAGACCCTGGGGTAGACCTAGAACTTCCTAGAGGGGCTACATATCTCATCTGGCCTGTGAACACCTTTAAATCTGCCGGGAGGAGCTAGAGGATGTTGCTGAGGAGAGGAACGTCTGACATTGTGATCCAATCCCGGATAAGTAGGAAAAAAAAAATGGATGGATCATTCTATGTCGATCATCAACATCAGTACAAAAAGTCATGCCAGCACGTTCAGTTGTTGAGATATTGTAGTAACTAAAGTGGTGCGTCACCTGACAGGACAACATACTTCACAACAATGCATCAAGGAAACTTTGCCACTTGTTTTATTAGTTTTCTTTCTGCAAGGCCAATCATTAAATTCAGTATATGGAGGTAAAATCTAACAACATTGCTCCTGTTTCATAAAAAAAAAAAGTGCATTGATAGACACATGTACAAAATCATCTGTTCTTATACCAAAAGAAAAAAAAACACTGAAATAACTGATAGCATATATACCAATATTACTAGTTATGATTTAATCAGTTCAAAACATGTTATGATTTTTAAAACTTTACTAATGCAATTGCTAAAATAATGTCTTCTTGTCTACCTAAACCCCCCCTCCCTGGGTGTCAGTGTTCTACTGTGTGGCTGCAATGCACGAAAACACAGCAGGTACATCCTGTTTGAGACCAAAGCGAGAGCAGAGGGTCCTAGAGATGACTGAAGTACACTAAGAGCTAAACGTTTGACTGTCAGCCACTCCCAGGCTAAAAAAAGACCCTCATGTCTCTGGGGTTGTGGCAACACGTGTACAGTAAACAAGCTGTGAGCACTAAGACATCAGTACACTTACTGCAGGGACTCAGAATTGAACAGTTTTGTTTTATGCCACGTTTTTTTTTTTTATATAGCTGGTTTATCTGACGTTTGTTGTATCCTCCCGTGAACAGGCCTGCTCTGTGTGTGAGAAGCTATTACAATGGTAGGACTCATTTCCGCGTGCTTCATGGTTGCGTGCCGAGTTGAGTGTGGTTTTTTGTTTGTGCACTGTAAAGGACGAGTGTAGCGAGAATGGAAATATGGCACCTTCAGTCACATCAAAGTAACCTGGCTTGACTGCAGCTCAAGACGGGCGTTTCATCTATTTGCAAAGCTTTACATTTAGTTTATGAAGAAGACATCTGACAAAACCTGTCATTTAGGTTCACACAGAAGCAAAGTACAAATGAAAAAATACAATCTAGTGCCGTACACCGGAGTATACACATTCACTCAAGGTGTTATCCTTCTCCCTTCTTGATCTGTTGACCTTGTTGTGCCTCAAAGCAGCATAATGGAGGCTGTCTGCATCTCGGAAGCCCTGGTTGTAAAATATAGAAAAGTTAGTTGCTATATTACTATGTGTCATGATTAGTATACTAGTGCACTTTGGTGCAAATCAACATAGCCCTGCAACAATAACTTGTTTTTTAAGTTTTCAATGTCACATAAAAAGAGAACTACTTTCTCAAATAATGCAATTTGCTGTAAAAACAACTGCGATGTCTGAATACACAACTTACACAAAAATTTTGATGTTATGATTTCATAGACCTTCAAGAACTTCATATTTAACACTTAGCAAACATTTGCGTGTTCAGTCTGATGCTATGCAGTGCAACAAGTTGCTGCACTTTGAACATGCTTACGTCTGCATTTGGAGCTGAGGCAGCTGAAGATGTCTCTTGAGGCTCTGTTTGTGAAAGAAACAACAAAAAAAAATGTCTTCAACATGTCATGAGCTGAAGCTAGAATGAGTCTTGTAAGTGAGCTGGATCTTTTGGACCAAAAGTAATGAACCACTTATCTATTGTGCAATTGAAGTGTGACAGATATAGATATATAAAATTAAATGATTGAATGAACAAAAGCAGTAAAGCCACTTTATAACATAAGTAAACCAGTAGTAAAAGTAATAAACCAGTTGTATTAACCTGTAGCCACAATGCATAGTACAACACTGATGATTTTATAATTGCAAACTATATATAGGATGTTACACAAATGGGCACAAATGAGCATGTTAAAACTGAACTCTGTGCTATTCACACCTTGTCTGAACTCTGAAGTCAGAGTCGTCAAAGGGATTTCACATCAAGTAACACTATAGGATATGTCAGTTATCCGACAGTAATATCACATTCGTCCAACGTGCACTGAAATGTAAAGAATGACAGTTTTGCCTACCTGGGCATTTGCGGCTCCTTGTCTTGTACACCGTATATACTTTGTAAGCCAGCACAACTACCAGGATGGTGCTGAATCCCAGAGCTCCACTCAAGACATACACCAAGACTCGAGAGAACACCTCCTCTGCAGAGATCCACACATGAGGAGACATCACAGAATTTAGCATCAAGCACTATTTTACAAAGACGGCAATCTTTGCTGGACTGGTACCGACCATCAAAGTCCAACTTGGTCCCGTTTCCAAACAGAATGCGTCCACATGAGGCAACAGCACAGTAGTATGTTCCAGCATGAGACTGGTTCAGGCTCTTCAGTGGCAGGGTGTAGGCACAGGTTTGTGTTTTTGTGTTGGGCTTGCTCTCACACTGATCGTTCCTGCCTCCATGGGTGTAAATGAGTCCTGAATGAGAATTTTCTCTTTTTTTGAACCAATAAACACTGTGTTCTCCATCACAGGTCCAAGTCTGTATTGTACAGTTTAGAGTCACAGAACCTCCTGGTTGGATGGTCTTAGATGCCGACTGCTCAACCAAAGCTTGGAAGTTTTGACCTGAACCCTTTACATGGACCATTATTCCCTCCAAATATTCATACACGTATGAATAGCAACTTATACAGTAGTAAGTAGCTGAGTCTGACATCTGCACATTTGATATCTTCAGGTGATTTTTACCTCTGCCAGTTTCCAGATGAAAGCGTGGATTGTTGCTAAACTCATCACTAAAAGTGCCATTTTTGTCATGCTTATAGTATTTAGACAGCAGCTGTGGTTTCTGTCCCGGGGGTTGCTTATACCAGAAAAACATCACTTCAAGAGTGTTTTCTTCATACAAGCATTCCAAAGTCACGTCGTCACCAGCGTTAACTGATTCAAAACGTAAAGCTGACGATCGTTTCGGGGCTGTCAAATGAGCTGAAGACAAAATGAAGACAAGCAAATTAATACATTAAAAGCTTACTAAAAGTATATTGTAAAGCTAGTAACACAATATTAAAAAAAGAAACAGCTTACCCATAGTTCCCAAGAGCAGACATGTAACACAGAAAGAAATCACTGGAGGTGTCATTTTGTTGGAATTGCTCTGGTTCACTGAGAGAATCTCACTACGTTCTCTACACTTCAGAAATAAGGCTGTGTTTGATTGGCCAATCAGAAATGACTGAACCATCACATGATCAGTGCCCCCCTACAGTGCTACTTTTGGTTTATGAGAAGACGTGGGAGTAGAATGGATAAAGATGCTTGTGAAAGAGCAAGTAATGAGGATTTATGAAGGAACATGTACACAAGGTCCACATTATTGCCTGCTCTGTACATGTAACCAATATCTTCTAAAGTGAGTGTGGTGCAATCTGCTGCAGGTGACAAATGAAAGGAAAAACCAACAGACGGTGTGTTGGTAAATTGTTGGCCACCATGTGCCACCAGAACAAGCTTCAACACCCCTTGGCATTGATCCTCCGAGTTTTTGGAACTCCACTGGAGAGATGAAAACCAGCCAGTTGGATAATCACATGAGTGGACACAACTGTGGCAGGGAGCGATCCATCTGCAACTCATCACCATCTGCGATAAAAGCCACGCTCATACCACTACAAACCACACTGGACCGTAAACTACAACACTTCT
>NW_007578220.1:421219-443309 GCF_000690725.1 Stegastes partitus
TTTGTATTACTCTGTTTAGCTTCGTCATTTGTTGTATATCTTGTATCCCCTTCCCTAGCTTGATTATATCAAGTCCTGGTTAGTGTTTTGCCCTGCCTCAATAAAATTACTTATCTGTTCTTGTTTAGATTTGTAACGTCTAATTTTTTATTTGTAATTGTTTAATACCCTGCCTGACCTGTAGTTGTCGCCCAAGGGACCTCTGGCCCGCCATTCCTCTCCGACCTCAGTTTCCATGTCCAGTAAAATTTATCATTGTGTAAATATTCTTTTATACTATTGGTTTGTCTTTGTCCGCACTTGAGTCTCTGAACCCGATCCATGACACTACCAGGTGACTGTTAATAAGGCTACATTCAGACAACAAGCTAAAGTGACCCAAATCTGATTTTTTTTTGCCCCTATGCGACCTGTATCTGATCTTTTCATGACAGTCTGAACAGCACAGACCCGTTTTTTTCAAATGCGACCTGGCCACTTGGATATGTGGTCCTGAATCCGATAGGTATCTGATCTTTTGCCATGCGACACCTGTCTGAACAGCGCATTTATCCGACTTACATGTCATTGATACACGACAAAGTAGGGCTGCTCCGAATAGCACTTTCTGGCCTCCGGATGATCAGGCCCAATTAATAATGAATTTTCGAATATATGGTCGGGGGGGCGTTCCGGCCACTTCCACCCCAGGGGTGCACTCTGACAGGGTGGAAGTGGCCGGAACGCACAGGCAGTACTTGGCTGCTGATGCCAGTTTAGGATAGCGGTCACAATTCTGTTTCCACCATCGGCATCGGTGGTGGTGGCGGTGGCAGGGAACGAGTGGCGGGCGATTTTGAAGTTTTTAGAAAAACTTTTAAATCGCAAGATATGCTCCACTGTCACTATTTGTGTTTGCTTCTGCAAATACTGAGCATGCTCGTTGCGTGTGACGTCATCATGTCGTCTTCTGCGCATGCGGGACACTGTTGGGTTGCATGAAGTTCACGCAGAAGATCACATACAAGTTGCATTTAATTGGAAATGTGAATGAACTCGCAAAAAAAATCGGGTTTCACAAAAAAATCCGAATTGAGCAATGAGTCCTGCAGTCTGAACGTAGCCTAAGTTAGCACTGACCCGCCAGTAGTAGCATGTGTAAAATTCATTGATAGTTTCACATTTTTCTACTTATGCTTGCAGTCACAGCACATCTTTCATTTAATATATTAAAACGTATCTTCTCCAATATACAAACAAAACTTACACTCATGCATATCACCCGCCCCTTTGGTATAGCTTCTAAAGTACTATAAAGTAGTCACTGAAAGTCTGTTTTTACACCTGTTGATGTTCAGTGTAGGTTTCAACTCAACTTATATCAGTGTGAGTGCAAAGTTCTGTGGAATGCATCGTATCATCGAGCACAAACTGAAAACTCAACATGCTGTTATGATGATTTTCCTCGGAAGTAAAACTTTAAGTTGAGTTGGGGCGGATGCATTTTGGGGAACTGAAAGTGTTAAACAGACTGAAATCAAACCCGCAAGCAGATTCATCCTCTAAAATAAATTACTGTCGACTGTTCTTCTGCATTCTTCTGCACTCTCTATCTCCACCGTAAGTCCCTGCTGTCTGATTTTAGTTAGTCTTACTGTGTTGCACGTTCTGCAAGACTGAGCTTGCTTTGGTGGAAGATGTTGTGGCCTGGAGGCTACGGGCCCATCTTCCTGTTTTAAAGCTCTGCTGGGACTTATGTTTCCACCAATGGAAACTTATGCACTACACTGCACACCGCCACCTTGACCACAGGAGCGAAAGGTTAGCAGTCAGAGCTGACGCTAGACTGAAAGGTGCAACCTGTGAATGTATTAATAGCTCATAGGGGATTTTCATGAGTCTGCTTTGTCTATATGCGTATTAAATATTACACTGTATCTATGGAGATGGTGGACTGTGACTATGGTGCACTCTAAGAAATTATTGCCACAGAAACGCTGCAGACACGACACATTTTATTTTCCTTCAGCATTATTTTACATTGTACATTCAGGCATGCAAATCAATCATTTCTTTCATCTTTGTTTTAGGCATAACGGTTCACACTTTTCTACTCTTCACTCTGGAATATACACAAGCACTCTCCTCGCTGTCCTCCACGCCTCCACGTTGTCGTTCACTGTTCCTCTTCAGACTCAGAGCAGCGTAGTGGAGGCTGTTTTCATCTTGACTCTGGTAGTGACAAATGGACAAAGGGGGAGTCGTGTGAAAAACGTAACTGCGAACATAAGTGAGGAAATATAATAGCTGCTTTATTAATTTGGTTCTTCTTTTATTGTTATTTCACCTACCACAATGTCAGAGGCTGAAGAGGCTGCCAGATGGGAAACAGTTCCTGCAACCCACAATATATGAATGAGCACATCAGTTAATTTAATACATCCATCCGCTATCTATACACCGCTTAATCCTCACTGGGGTCGCGGGGGGCTGGAGTCTATCCCAGCCGACTTGGGGTGAAGGCAGGGGACACCCTGGACAGGTCATCAGCCTATCACAGGGCCACACTTAGAGACAGACAACCAAGCACACTCACATTCACACCTACGGACAATTTAGAATCACCAATTAGCCTCAACATGTTTTTGGACTGTGTGGGAGGAAGCCGGAGAACCCGGAGAGAACCCACGCTGCACGGGGAGAACATGCAAACTCCAAAGATCCTGGTGCCCCCACCGAACCGGCGACCTTCTTGATGCGAGGCAACAACCAAACTGTGCCACCTTGCAGCCCTACTTTAATACAGCAAGATTATAGTGATTTGGAAGCCTTACCATTGCAGACAGAGCACGTCTTTTTCTTCATCTTGTATGTGATGACCGCCAAGCTAACGAGCACAACGATGGACACTGCCAGTGCCACAGTCAAGCAATACACCAGGAGAGGGGGCGCTTTTGCAGAGATGCATGAGAAAATGCCTCTTTATACAGATTTATATGACAGATATCAATCAATATGATTAAGTGAATGAACACAGCATCAATTTCTGAAATGATCACCTACCTACAATCTCAACCCTTGTTCCGTTTCCGACAACGATCTCCCCACAAGAGGCGAGAGCACAGTAGTATATTCCAGCATCAGAGACGTTCACAGAATTTATTGCAAGGGTCAGGGTGCAGCTTTTCCTGGGAGGCTTTTCATTTGAGAGGCTTGTACACTGGCCCTTGCTCGGATACATGATTGCAGGTTGGGACGCATGATGTCTGAACCAGTAAAAGTTCTGATTTCCTGCACATGGTTTAGTATACGCTGTGCAGCTCAAATTCACAGAGTCTCCCACTCGAAGCAGCTGCAGTTCTGGCTGATGTGCAGTAGATAGGTTGTTGGGCGGAGATGTTTCAACATGAAGGAAAATTCCTTCTCCAAATTCAATGGCGTTGAATACTAAAACCCCACAGTAATATGTCGCTGAGTCAGACAGACGAAGGTCTGTGATTGTGAGATCATTGGTGCATTTATCACTTTGTGCAAAGACTGTAAATCTGTTTTTATATGCAGGGTCGATGTCTGCATCTGGGCTACGCTTCATCTGAGATGAAATAATGTGAGGGTTTCCACCCAGTCTCTGCTGGTACCAAGAAAGGAAAGTTACAGCCTCACTTTTACAGAAGCAACTCAAAGTCACGTTCTCCCCAACTTTAGCTGTCCTGACCCCGCTCTCCTGAACTACATTTGTGGTCTCGCTATCAGCCAGCACCAAACCTGTGCAGAAATGCCAAAAATGATCATCATTCTCCCTTCAATGTATATCCACGCTCACACAAAAAGTGAAAAAAATGTGTCAAATACTTACAGATTTTATAGAGAAGCGCGAGAAAAATGCAAAATGGAATCATCTCTGAAGCTCTGCAGTCTGTCTACTGCGTGTTGATGGACACACCAACTCTTATAGGAGACGGAGGCTCTGATTGGCTAAGCTGAATGGTTCGGCTCAAAGTCAGACTCACGATCAGCCTGGTCAGGTGACTAGGGGTGTAATTGGGGTTGGGTCCTTTTGGTTATATCATTCATGTGAGGACACTACGAAAGAAGTGACAACATGCACACCATGAGAATTAAATTTCCTCAAGTCCGCTTTTGAATGGAGGCATAGAAGCTGGTGCATGTCAGTGTTTGTTCTCCACCACAAGCAGGGTGTTAAGAGGGTGTTTTTAAAAATATACTTGTACAATCTGTATTTTTTCCAGTCTTTACAGTCATTCTGTTTCTTGTACTGTTGTACATGTAAAGGTCTGTGTTTAAGTAGGTTAAAAGCAGGTGTGTGGTAGGAACATGCAGACTGTAAAAACAGAAATCAGGTCAGGAGATTTAAACCAGCTTCTTTAAAAGTAAGGTTAACTATATGCGTGGTTGGTGTTTTTTTTAGTGTAGCTTTCTAAGTTCTTTCGTGCCAGTGATGAAACTGAAGATGGATGTGACATTACTGCTTAATGGGACCACCCCACCTACAACATCATCAAATCTTACACTGAGAGGAAACCACATGTGAAAATAATGCTACAGAGACATTGTTTTTTTTAACCTCTTTTGGGGTATTAATACCAGACTGCATCCAGTTTACTGCTGCATTACTGCCCTCTAATGTCTTCCTTCACGTGTCCTCAGTGCCAAGTTAAAAAGCCTCTGCTTTTGGCTGGCAAAGGGAAGAAAGCTGAGAAGCTTTAAAATATAACTTATGCTGAACAGTGGCCTCTGCTGCCACAAGGGGTAATTACATGCCACTGGTTCACTGAGCTCTGTTGATTCCTGACTGCTACTGTGCTGTTCTAGTCTGAAGCCACAGCAGTCACGTGCGAACAGCTAACAGCTCACCAGAAAATGTGTTCTGATGTAACTCAACACTGTTCTTTATGACTCATTTTTGGCATTATAGGGTAAAAAAAAACATCCACACTGACCTCCCAGTGCAGCTTCTTCAGATTTCTGCATACTGTAGCTTGAAAGACTGTGAGATTATAGGAATCAGGCCAATTGAGACCACTTCTTCTTCTTTTTTTTTTTTTGGCTGGAAGTTGACACATTCAGCCACATTCAGGATGATTAAGGTTCATGTGTGGTGACCCTAAACTTAGCGTAAATAGCTTCTGGTACATCATTCATACCTATACCTGGGCCAAAGTAGTGTTCCTAGCCTCCTGGATTTGGGCCATTATAGAACCAAACCACTGTGGCTTGCTGCGAGGTCATGCCAGAGTAGTGTCGCCATTATTGTAAAAAAAGCCCCACTCAGCCTTGATTGTGCGCCCTAATGGATGTGCACACTGACAGCTGTAGACACCATGGATGCACTAGTGTTGTTATTATACGACTTCCTGTTTCGTTTAGTGTCCACTGTCCATTCCATACATGCTCAGTAGGTTATATTATGTATTCTACAAATGTAGCGTTGTCATTGTGAGGATTGTCTTGGACTGTCGCCTCTACATGCAGCCAAGACACTGTGTCACAGACTTGGAGAGATTGCGAACATGACATCACTTGGACACTTGTTGAACCATGCATGCTTGTGGTCGACAGAAAGTCTAGTATTAGCATTGGTCCTCCACCTAATGCAGAAGCAGGATGGAGCTGAGGTTGGACTCAATCAACACATGAAGGGTTCTCACAGAGGGGTATGACTAGGGGGGATGTAGCCAATTGGGGCTAGTGGCAACAACAACCAACAACAGGAAATAACAACAGCAGTATATCATCTGCATAAAAATGAAAAGGAAGCGCCATCCCTGCTGGTAGCATAACCATGTGACCATATAACCTTTGTAACCCTTACCCTAAGCCCACCATAGTGTTTTAGACTGACTTTGTGCGTACTGTTGTTGGTTTCACCTCATCAGTGTGCAGAATCAAATCAGCTTTTGTGTGTATCTCCAAATCTTGTGTGCGTAAATGTTGTGCAACTATAAGAACATAGTGAAGGTTTGCTTTGCAGAAAGGACTCATGGTGTCCAAATGTGGCATAAATGGTTTGTGTAGATAGTGTTTAAGCTTGTGTTTCTGTTGGTAAAATAAAGAAAGTTTGTCAGACAATTTCATTCTTTAATTAAATGTAGCATTTTAATCTAACAACCCCCCTGCCTCTTTACTCTTTGCACCTTTAGCTGCAGTGGAGCTTCACCAAGCAGAAGCAGATGACTGTTTGTGACTCATGTACACCTTTTGATCTTCGTGGTCTGAAGGCTTTACAGGCTTGGAAAAAAAAAAAAAAAAAGTTGCGGTAGAACTATGACGGTTGTTGACTCAGTGGAGACGAAGCTTCACTGACCAACAGTCTTCTCACTTCGACCCGTGCTTCCTGAGTTGTGCATAGTGAGAGTAGGGCGGTCGCTGTTTCTCAGACAGGTCAAAGCTCAAATGGAAAATTAATCTAGCCGCTTTTGTTGTAAATAAGGCAAGCAGTGAGAAGAGGAAGCGTGCTGTGTATTAAAAACGTACTGTAAATTACACTTATCTGGAGGATGAAAGTAAACAACAACTATTGAGATAAATAGTTTTTCGGTATGTTGAACATGTGGCAAAAAAAAAGCTGTTGGCTGAAGCAGACTCTGTGAAAATGACAGTTTAATTAGCAAATGCAGGATATTTAGAAATAAAAATAGCAAAGTATCATATTGCATTGACAGATATTTTCACTGTTTTTGTAAAGTTGACCCGTAAGTGTTGACTTACAATCTGCAACCTCACCTCCAGATGCCACTGAATCCAACACACCAGTACAGTAACTGGACTCTAACAATTACATAAATGTACGTTATCCTCGTTCAAACAGCATGAAGTGATGAATACGTTGAAGGCTGTTGCTATAATCAATGTTTTTTGATATAGTGTGACTGTAATTTTTCACACTTACTCTGTAAATTTCCTTCATAAAAAGCCTACACTGGGGAGCCTTGTAAAGAATTTACTCTTATCTGTGGTAGAAAGTCGTTATGCACTTTAGATGACACACAAAACTTACTTTATAGCCTTTAAAACAATCAGAGTTTAGGCTTTTGCACTTCCTGGTGAGTTTCAGTTAAGCTGGAAAGAGCTGCTGTAGTTCTTAACATCTGTAAATATCTTTATAATCTAATCCCAAATTCATGATTTTCATTCTTTATACACAGATGACAGAGAATCTTGATATTAGTTTTGCACCAGGAGTATCAGCGAGTCTTCATTTGTTTCCTGTAGTCATTTTTTGCATCTAACAAGTGTTGAAAATAGGTCAGAGACGCTTTGATGGCTACCAGAGAACCGCTTTGAGCAGCAGCAGGCGCATCTTGTGGTAAAACTGGGCTTTTTCTATGCTGTGCTTTAGATATAGAGACTTGAATTCAGGTCAGTTGGGGGCAAATAAGCTTCCTCTGTACTTTAACAGAGTTAAACACAGAGCTCTCATTGCAAACATTGTGTTTCTTACAACTCAGATGTGTTTCTTTTAGAAGCATGAAGGCAACACACAGTGAGAAGATAAGCCAGGCCCCCATCATGTCACAAAGCTCCTCCTCTTTCCTCTATATTCTGCAGCATCAAGTCCGCTGTATCAGTGATGCAAAAGCTTTTTAAGTAGCCCATCCTTTGCTCTTTATATGAGAGTAAAAGTGTTTCTTTGTGCATTGGCTTTCAAAAGTGCATGTGGCGATGAGAAGTGAAAGAGCAGAGGCGTTACTGTGAAGCAACTAGAACAAACAAACAACATAAAAAAAAAAAGCAACCACAGCGACATCCTGTCAGGACGGAGCGACGGTAGGGCTGGGTGGTGTGTGTGTGGTGGGGGCTGAACTCGATGTTAGCTAGCTTGACCAGAGCGGGAAATGAGAGACGAGACATGTTTTTTTTCTTTTTCTTTTTTTTTTTTAATCGTCCACCAGCTGCAGCATCTGAAAGCACCTCCAAAGTTGAACAAAACAATCGAGTTTCACAGCTCTTAACTTGATTTTTTTGTTTTCTGAGGATTAAAATGGTTCAACTTGATTATAATATTCGCTTAAAAGCAGGCTAAGTGATGAAATTCTTCCTGATCTTCTTGAAGTTTTTGTGCATTTTGATTGCGTAACTGCATCCATGAGGCCGAAGCCTAAGAACCATAAAGAAGAGTTGCGTAATCACATCAGCCGGCAGTGCTTCGGGGCCATGAAAAAAGGGCAGCGGGGAGCTTTTTCATGTCAGGCGACCACAACAGCACATCTGAACGCCTCATTCTGTGGGTGGACTTCCACGTTTTATGAACAAAAGTTTTGCGAACGTCACAAGTGTCCATGTCAGCGTCGCTTTAAATAACACATCTCTCCAAAGTTTTCTATCTGGTGGTGACGGCCACATCTAAGCGTTGTGTGATCATTTAAGCAAAAGTGCCATTTTGAAAGTTTAGCATCATGATGGAGCGCTTATGTGATGTCTGGTGTAGGTGGACTGCTGCTCCCTGCTGACCGACAGCTTAACTGCACACAGACGCTGATCAGAAAAGGCCCGATGCTGAATGCAAAGCGGCACTTTGAAGAGAGCTGCACATCCTGTGAAGGTTTTGTGTGACTCTGGAGCTTTTCAGACACTGAAAATTTAAAATAACATGCAGTATGGGAAATGTACACTGTAAGGATTCAACAAACACAAAATACTGTTGTAACAACTTCTAATGAAATGATGTTCAACCAAAAAAACTAAGTTGAGTCAGGGGAATTAGCAATTTAGTGGGACTTGGAATTCTGATCTGAAAATGAAAAAAAATGTAGTTATTAAGCAAGTTTTATTACCTTAACTTGATTCAGAAATTCAAGTTTAATTTACACACAATATTACATTTTTATTTAAAACCAACCCATCAAAAAAAGTTTATCTTGCAACCATACATTGAAATCACGTTTTAAGAGAGTGGAGTCCAGTGTATTCAGAGGTTTATCCAACCAAACGGGATAAAAAATTGCAATATTTTGGCCTCTACTGTCTAATTTTGATCATTCTGTCATTCCTGTGTTCTTTCTTTAATCTGCCTCTTGTGAGTTCCCTTAAATTTAAGATTGTTTTTTGTTTGTTTGGAAGAAAGTTTAGACTTTGCAATACATATGTCGTGATCAACTCAGACAAAAAAATACAGTGAACTCGACATGTTACGTAAGGAAAGTTCATTTTTATGCATTTAATGAATATATATTTCTTCTTATTTGTACAAAATATTGAGATCACTGCCTTTTACAAGAGGAAGAATGAACTAGTCCATAATAAATTCTGAAAAATACAAATGTTTTTTTTCTTCAAAACATAAATTCCCCTTTACGATTGAGCATATACAGGATTCAAGACTATCAGAAGCATTTAAAACACAAATGCTGATTGACGTAATTACAGATGTTCATAGAATTTAAGCCTGCAGAAAGACAGTAGCAGTGATGGTGGAGGGTTTGGTTTGACTAGACAGCGAAGTCACTCCAGCTCTGACAGTTTAACTCCAGAATAAACGGTCTCTTCCTCTGTGATCTTCTGTCGCCTGCTTGTGCTTTGCTTCTTTTTGAAGTCCAGAGCTACGTACTGCATAGCGTTCAAGTCCTCACTCTGTAGGAAATAAGACATAAGTGATGGCATTTGTCTACATGCAAACATGTAACTCGTATTGGGAGGATGTTTTTTTTTAACTAACCTGATTCTCGGCGGTGTATTCGGAAACACTCAGCTGCAGCTGCGACCCTTTAAACAATCAGATTTTGAGGTCATAATGTGGTAAAAGCCTCAAAATAGAAGAAAGGAAAAAGGCTGACATATCTGCATACCTAGATACCACTAAAATAGAAAAAAATAGTTGTTGATCAGTTAGTTTACCTTCAGATTGCAGATTTTTTTTCTTGGCCATTTTGCAGACGAAACCAAATAGGATGATGTTCAGAACAACAGACACAACCAGAGCTGGAACCAAACCGTACACCAAGACAGGGAAAGTGTCGTGATGGCTCTCTGAGAAAACAGAAAGCAGTACAGACTGAGCGAACAAGCAAAATCAGCAGATGAAGGAAAAAACAGTTTTAAATGCTGCTCACCTCCAACATCCAGTCTCGTTCCTTTCCCAAACAGTATCTCTCCGCATGAAGCCACGGCGCAGTAGTACATCCCGGCATCAGACAGGCTCACGTTCCTCTTTGCTAATTTGTACATGCATCTCTGTTCAGGACACCTGGATTCAGGGGTGTCAGAGCACTGACTGCTGCTGTTAGCGTGGCTGTACATGATTCCCAAGCGGGGGCTTCCTGAATCCTTTTTGAACCAGTAGACGCTGTGTTTTCCATCAGTGGCTCCAGCGAGAACCGTGCAGCTCAGAGTCGCAGAGCCTCCTGGCTGAACCGATTCAGACTCCGGCTGCTGGAGGATGGACCAGCGACTAGACTCTGGAAATTATATGAAAATTACAACAAATTACTACTGATAATGCTTTTTTTTAAAAACACGTCAGCTGTCTAAAATCTACAACAATTACCTTTTACAACCAAAAGCATTCCTTCGTCAAATTTAATGCCTGTGATGTTCTCATGTCCGCAGTAGTACATGGATGAATCTGAATCCTGGATATTAGAAATCTTCAGATGGTAGTACCCCTCTCCAGTTTGAAGGGAAAACCGTTGGTTGTCTTCAAACTGGTTGTGGAACCTGTTGGAGCTCGGTGAATGTTTGTAGAAAGAGGATATTAACTTAGGCTGCTCCCCGGCGACCTGCCTGTACCAGTACAGATGATTGAATTTGAGGTCATAGTGGCAACGTAAAGTCACATCGTCTCCGAGGTTGGCATAAAGCAGAGCACCATCTGAAGCACAGATGAAGATAAATTAATGACCAAAAAAATTGGGTTAAATCTCCAGAATGCTTTTTAAAAAAGAAAGTTTGGAATTTAAGATTAACATGTCAGATTTAAGACACCTAGAATTCATTTCTAGCATGAAATAAAGAGGAACTTACAGGCTCTAGAGAAAGAAACCAAGAGCACATAAAACCTGAGCATCCTTCGCTCTCCGGCGTTCAGACTGATCCAGTGTGACGGCAGTTTCAGTAAAGGGGTCGAACGCAGAAGTCTACACCTTCAGCGGAAAAAACGTGTCTACGTGACCCAAGTGCTGCAGATTCGTGTGTGTCAATATCCGAACGAAAGGAAGTGAGAAACCCTGATTTGACATTTTATAATGAGGCAATAAATCGGACTTTGTTCTCAGAGTTTTTGTGACACTTGTGTGTTTGTTAGGTTGTCTAAATAACTTGATTTCCCAGCAGCAATTATAGTTCCCCTTTGAGCAAAATTTATTTTTATAGAACATCCTGTCTTTGGTTAAACTTGGTTGCAGTTTTTGTGGTGTAGATGTGCTTTCAGGTGTATAAAGTGCAGCTTGCGTGCATCACTTTGTGCCCTGTTGTGGCCTGGTAAGGTTTCTAGTGTACTGAATCGGTGCAGCTGCATGATTCTTTTATATACCCATCTGTAAAGGCAACATAACAGTCTACTCAAGATAAAAACATTTTTCTAATCCAATTTAGAAACTGTCCTCACGTGAATTTTAAAAATGTGCATCAGAGCCAATGCCAACGCCTAATCCTGGCTTTAGTAAACACTTTTTACACTTAGTGGTAATATAAGAGCATAATAGCCGCGGCATTATTTGAAAACAGTTATAACATTTTTGCTGTGAGTTAGCAGGAGACATAGACTGTAAATAAAAGATCAAAGCCTCCTTTGCTGAAAAGTGAAGCCAGCAGGGACGTGTATTAAAAGTGTATTCTTCCTAACAGCCAGGAGGGGGCGATGCATGTGGTTGCAAAAAGAACCCAGATTGTATAGAAGTCTATGAGAAAACAATCAATTCTCCCAGTTTCTGTTGTTTAAGATGTGCTTGACTTAACTTGATAAGACAGGATGTTGATTTTGTGAATTATGGTCTCTTTTAGTGTATGATGGACTATAAAGCAGGACATGTCTTGGGGTGTCACTACCTTGTGAATCACACGACTTCATCAGGGTGTGAGGTGTCCTCGAGATCTCAGATCCACTACTCACTTATCACGTCTGCTTTCATTGAGCAAGATGATCAAAAAGTGCAAACTCAGGGTTTCAGTCTACAAACCAGCATGTGATGTCGCGTTGGATGCATCCATTTTCTGCATGCAGTCTACGGTGGGAGGCACATTGATGCTGAACACAAGAGGTCTTATAACAGAGCCTTGGGGAACACCACATGCAATTGTGTGTGATTACCAAACCAGATAGAGTAGTACTCGTCCTCCTTAAGGTTTCAAATAAAGACAGACATGCACGGATCATCGTGTGTATTTGTGTATGTAATTGCACACATACTTTATGCACATCGGCAAGTGAAGCTGATGCCTTGTGCACATTTTGAAACAAAAACAGACAATTCTTCACATAGCTTAAGCTACACTGGGTTTTACACGTATTCTGCTAACTCACTATCCAATAATAGCAAACTAAACGATTCTGTGACACAGTAACATTAATTAAAGTTGTTCTGAAAGATCCCAATATACAAATACCTGCCTGAATAACAGATCAGTCATGAGTGGGAGGTTTACTGACAGTATTGAGTAAATATGATTGCAGATCTGGTCATACAAAGCATTTTTGAGATGTTTCCTGATTTTAGACAACAGAAAAGGTAGAAATTAATAAAAACTAAATACACCAAATGAGCAAAAACAGCTGTAAATATTTGTAATATTTTATCACATTAAAAAAACACAGGGTCTGGTGTTCTCAGTGTCTAATTGTGCATGTAGTGTACAATGGCACAATATAGAGCAGTGATGTGTGGACAGATTTGTTTTCTCAATGGATGTCATATGTCCAGTATTTTATATTCTAACAAAGGGGTTGTCTGAAGCTTTGGAGACAGTACAACAGCAGCTTTCCTATTTTTTTTATTGCACAAGAAAAATAAAGTTGTACAACTTGCAGTATTTGCAGGTTTGAGCGCAAAAAACCATAAAGCGGGGCAGTTTTTTTGCCGTCATCGCCTATGTTGCATGTGCGTATACACGCCCAATCGTTCCTTGCTTGCACTTTCTTTTGCCGCACAGTCAAATACAAACAGCGAGACAAAAAGAAGAAGTAAGTGCCAAGTCACCACATCAACAAGACTGTCTCAGGGGGGGAAAAAAAACAAAACACTATGCGATAAATGTCATGATCAGTTTCAGGTCACCAGAATGAATAAAAGAAAGTTATATTATTTATTATGCACATGGGGTAAAACTGCACAGCTTTAGAACACTTAATCCAGCAACACCTCAATGGACCAGCAGGTGTCAGTGTAAACCTGAAGGTTGTCTTTGCACTCTGGCAAGCATTTGCCGCCTCACCAGCAGCACTGCTTGGTATCTGTACAGACTATTGCGTGTCTGTCTTTATGCGTTGCACCATGTGACGGTTTCACTTGTCCTCATGTTAAGTAACTTCTGCTTCAACGCCACATCAAGTTCTCGTTTCTTCATGTATTCCCTTTAATAATCGCAATTAAATGTCTTAACCATGGAACAAACTGAACCCTAATTATAATCATTTTTTCCCCCCTAAACAGCCCTGTGGTGTGTAATAAAGTTAAGTGGGGGTAAAAATGCCTTAACTTCCAAAATGTCCTCAAAGTCTGAAAGTTAAACTGGGCCTCACAAAGATAGTAATTTTAACACACACACACACACACACACACACACATAGGCCCACAGTCATGTTTCCATCACTTCTGGGGACATTGTATTGAAACTAACTCCCCACCGTTGCCGACCGCTTGCTCAGAGGAAGTCCAAAGGCAACTTTGGATTGTTGGGTTCTCACTTTAAATTTGTAAAGTCTTCATCTTACTATGTTAAGCACTGTGAGAGGACATATGTTGTAAACATACAAATAAAATTGAATTGAATTGACATGAACTGAAAAATCAATTTCCTGGAGATTACCTTAACCTGAACCTTAAGTGCAACTTAAATTTAATCTTAACCTAAACCTGAATATAACTTTAAACCAAGTCATACCTCATTCTAACTTTTAATGATCATGAGGTTTGTTTTTTGCCTCTAAAAAGGAAGCAGGTCCAGACAGCATGACTGTGTAACCAGGTGTCTGACCCAACAATATGAATACCACACGTACAAACACACATGCACTCATAATGAAATAGTGACAGTTATTATTGACACTATCTGCCAATTTGAATGTTTTATGTGTTTTACCAGAAAACAGGTCTCTCAGTTTAGAGCTGGAACCAGAAACTTTTAAAGCTAACATATCCTCCGATCTGAAGCCATGGTTACTCGAACTCAAGCTGCAGCTTCAAGCTCTAACTGAAAAATGTCAGCAACTTACGAAACAAGGCCTTAAAAGTGGAAACACAAGTGTGCTGAGCAAAGTCTTACAGACTAGAAAAGTGTAGCAACATTATGCGTCTGCAGCTGTCCATGTGTGCGTCTACACCAAAGTATCATCGAGGCTTTCATGTGATTTACACATAACTTTGTGTGCATATGAAAGTCAATTAGTGACTATGGGAACCTCTCACCCCCTTTCCCCCAAGAAGAACCAGGTGCTAGTTCATTGCTGGTGCTACTGCCAGTGCTTAATTGGTTCAAATCTCGCACCACCTAAGAACCTGTTTGCTTTTCCATTGACAAGGAGCCAAGTTAGACCCATACCACACATCACTGCATACGTAGCTGTTTATCAAAAAAACAACGCTCACACCACAAGGACGACCACACAGGACTCCAGACTAACTTTTTCACTGGTGCGACCAACTTTCTCATTTGGTCGCACCTCTCACCTTGTCACAGGCAAAACATATTGCTGACTTGCTGAACATTTTCTAATCAATAGACACTACAATTTACCAATGTTCCCCAAACGCCACACATCGCAGGCTGTGATAGCTGCTGCTTGGTGGCCGCGTTGCTCAGACTGGTGTGTGACCAAAAATGACTTTAAAAAGAGTCAACCAAGGTGTTCTAATGTCAGATTTGTCCAAGATGAAACCAAGTGGGGTTTTTTTCTCTTAGGGTCTTTTCTATGAGCGGAAAAAAAACAGCACATGTAGGTGCGTTCTGTTTTTTATGATAACGGTGCTGCTGGTGGGACACAACTGATAGCGGACAGTTTGTGCAACACTTGGATCTGGGAGGTCCTGACAAAAAAACTACACAAATTACCGCTTGTGTGTCCCATTCTGTGTTTCCACTGGTCTCGTTGGTCACGATAACCCCGCCCCCAGCTGCATACATACTTGGTTCTTAGGTCTGGCCCAGCCTGGGGTTGGTGCTTGCTCAGCACAAGTTTTGAGAACCTGGAGCCGGTGCTTAGGTGGTAGAAACACAAAGAACTGGTGCTAAGTCAGGCTCTGGCTCCGAACTAGCACTGGAACCAGCTCAGTGGAAAAGGGGTATCTGTGACCTTCCATGTGTTTGTGTAGCTCCTTCTGTTGTTTTTTTCTGGTCTGAAATATGCTTTGATGTATGGTAAATGAAAAAACCCAACTTTTGCAATGGATTTTAGAGAAATGAATGAAGTTGGTGATGCATAGTCCTGAAAACTGAATGGTAAAAAAAAAATAACTCTCTCATGGCTCCAGTGAAGTTTCCATCCATCCATCCATAAAGAACTGTCCTTGCATGTCCTCATGTTGAACATAAGGGGGTTAAATCAGTAGATCATAACGGACAAACAAAGCTATGTGGGAGTGGTGGTGTTTGCAGCTGTCTTTGTGCGCCTCCACATGGGCGTATAATCAAAGCTTTACTGACAATTAAGGTTACCACAGATGGTAGATTTGGTTTTTGGAACTGGTATCAAGCTGACTGCAGTGATGTGGGAGGTAGCACACTGTTCTCTCTCCAACAGTTTATGCAGATCCAGACCACATATACTTTTATTCTTCTTTTATTCAATGTCGATAGAAACCAATTTTTTTTAAACAATTTATGGGGCCACATATTGACTGAGCATTTTAACTTGGTGGTCGAGGGTTTACATGATCATAACCGACAGCATTTTCTAGTAAATGTTTGTCACTTTACATGGATCTATTTGCAGGCACGGCATAAATAAGCTCGACTGAAACACCGTCACTGATTATTTAGATTTAGGTCATGAGGAGCTTGGTAAAAGGTCATAACTTTCAGGTTAAGGTTTTCAGGTTAATCGAACATCGGAGAAATTTTGTGGTGTCAAAAAAAAACTTAACAGAACTCAAAATAAGTACAACTGGAAATTCTAATGTTATGAAATGGTAACCCACAAATATATTTCTGCATTTAGATATTGTGTTCGCTGACATCGTAGTGCATAAAACTCTATATAGCTTACAAGCTTCACTTCATTTGTTGAGAAACATGTGAACACACTTCATTTTTAGCAACAGTCTGACATTCAAATTGGTCTGCTTTGACACCCAGCTGTACTTCATCTTCTGAGAAAAATGAGGTTCCTATTGAGGTTTTAGACTTCCTATAACTGCGCTTGTACGCCCATCTGTCGAGTGCTCCGTACAGTGAAATGCAGCAACATAACATGACACAGACCTCATCGGATCTGTCAGACAAAAAAAAGTCCCAGGTAAGTGATTTATTTTATCATGCATGGTTGCATTGGGGTTGATCCTGAAGGGTTAAGCGAGAAACCGTCCACCTGTGTCAGTGTGATTATCCTACAATAAGGCATAATAATTCACTTTAAAATCAATGTGCACTGGGCGTGGATGCAATCTTATTCTTGTAGCCAGTGTTCTTTTAGTGTTTAAACATATTTTTCTTTCACCTTTTTGCAGAGTTTGTATAATCAGTAGGATGGCAGCCTCATTATTTATTCTTAAAAGCTTCAATAACATATACATTCTATTTAATATTACTATAGACATGGGAGTTTTGTTTTCTTCTAATGGTTTTATCCTAATCCTCATTTAAATGATACAGCTACACAATTCAAATTCATTGAAAGTGAAACTGTGTGAGTTTGTTACTATTGTATTTATAGTGTATCACAACCTAACACGTAGAGGTGTTTTAATACAGGGGTGTGTTGTGTGACATTATCAGGTCAATCAGATGAGTCGCATGTTTAGGCTACAAGAGAGAGAGGATGTGGCATTTGTGAAAAGATAAGACTGCACGCGCCTACAGTAGTGGCACAAAGGCTGCAAAGCAAAAAAAAAAAAAAACACACAACAGTAAACCTACTTGTAGATTTTTCCAACAGATTCACATCTAACAAGTGAACTGGAGTTTCAGTTTAAAACATGCATCTTCTTATTTTTCTTCATGGGGCAAAGATGGATAGCTGCTGGTGAAATAGCCATTTGTTACACAACACAGCGTTATGAAAGTATTTGTATTAAGGGTGGCATATGATAAGAACCAAACACATATTGTGGTGCTATGAGTGTAAAAAAGCTGATGAGTAACTGTGGGAACACACAGGAAGAGCATATAGAGGCGCGACCCTCCTGAAAAAGACCTTTGTAGACTATTTGACTTGCCACAGTGAGGAAAACAGACTTCATGATGCCTATGTTTCTTGAAATGTCCCAGCGCAGCGTGATAGCGATCAAGTATGTAAAACTACCAGTGAGTGGTAAATGTGAGCTTAAATCGTGTCTGTCCTGCAGCTTTCTAGTGACTGGATTGATAACGTTGCCTCTTCTTTGCTTGTTTATATCGTGGTTCACCTGCAGAAATTTCTTAGAAAGTGTTCATTCTTCCCCAAAACAACTGCATAAAACTTTCTAATATGGTATAATAAGTGTAACTAATATCGTTAATAACACCAGCACTGCCAAGTATTAACCCAGCACTATTAGGAAAGACATTTTTGCCATAACTCGAGTGTTTTTTCCCCCAACTTGACCTCCTAAATGTTATTGAATGCTTAAAACTGATGTATTAAACAGTAAGATATTATTTATTGTCCATGAATAAGGCAGTAATTACAATTAAAAGAACATTGCAATGTTGGTTTTTAAACAAATAAATGAAGGAAATTTAAGAACCATGTAGGTAAAAGTTGATGGTTTACAGTATGTTAGAAAATACATCGTAGTCAAAAGAACAACTTTTGCAACAGCTGGAAACTAATTGAGAGTTTTAAAACATCTCCTTTGCATTTACATGTCTTTCTTGAAGTGAAAACATGAATTAGCTTCTCGAGCTAAAACTTTCCGTATAATGTCTGAACCCGGCTGCCGTTATGTTTCTAATCTGTTTCTAATCTCTCTTGTAGATCTCAGCAGACGGAAGCCTTAATTACAATCACTCAGTGCAACATCAAGACCTTCTCCTTCCAAGATGCTTTTCTGTCCTTCCAACCAGAAGGTGAACATCACCAGTAACCCAATAAACCAAACTGTGATAAACCAAACAGCCGGGATGACCTCTTTGAACGTGTTTACAATTTTCCTCCACGGCCTCTTCTCCACCATTGGCATCGTGGAAAACCTCCTTATTGTCGGAGTGGTGGGCTTCTATGTCCGCCGCTCTGTTATCAGCATCTGGATCCTGAACCTCGCGGCCTCCGACCTGCTCGCCACCGCTTCCCTGCCCTTCTTCACCCTCTACATGGCCCGAGGCAACACCTGGACAATGGGTCCCACCTTCTGCCGCATCCACTCCTCCGTCTTCTTTCTCAACATGTTTGTCAGCGGCTTCCTGCTGGCAGCCATTTCTATGGACCGCTGTTTGATGGTGCTGAGACCCGTCTGGGCCCAGAACCACAGAAGCATCCACCTAGTGAGGAAGATATGTGGGGTGATTTGGGTCTTGGCTGTGATCTGCACTGTACCCTTCTACATGTTCCGTGACACCATCCCCCTGCCCACCGGCCACATTCTTTGTTACTACAATTACGCTCAATTCCTCCCTAGTGAACCGTACAACTTAGAATCTTTATGTAAGCAGCGCAAGGAGGGCTTGGCATTCATGAGGCTCTTTCTAGCCTTCCTGATCCCTCTCCTGATCATCATCCTCAGCTACGCAGCCGTGAATGTCAGCTTGGCGCGCCGAGGCTGCCGACGCCCCTTTCGATTCGTTCGGCTCGTGGTGGCTGTCGTGGTGAGCTTCGTGCTCTGCTGGGCTCCGTACCACTTCTTCATCATCGCAGAAGTGATGGCCCCCAGCGGGGACCGTCTACAGACGCTCGCAGCCAAGGCCCTCCCCGTTGCAGCGACGATCGGCTTCCTCAACAGCGTCCTCAACCCCGTTCTGTATGTGTTCAGCTGCCCTGACCTGTGCAGTAAGATCAGACATTCTCTCGGTGCGGTGATGGAGAGCGTCCTGGCCGAGGATCTGGCAGAGCTGGCTCGACGCCGCAGCACTGCTCGTAGCTCCATCAACACCTCTGAGATAGTGCTGAGGCATAAGAATTCCATTCCAGTGCCTATGGAGGAGCAAGAGCACACTGAAACTGTCAGTAACTAAGGAGGCAAGGAGGCTTTGACTTACTTCAACTTTACCATCCATATATGAAAAAGTAGCGCGGCCTTTTTTGAGTCAATTAATGTCAAACTGCTGTTCATAAAACTTGTTCAAACATTCCTCAAATTACAAGCCATCCAGCAGCTCAGTTGCCATAATCCCTTCTGCTCCTGGTAGGTTTTTTAATTTGAAACATTTGCCAGATGTATTACATTTTGATTACATTTCAGCTCAATTTAGTTTTATTTATATCCCACCAATTCACAACATACGTCATCGCATAGCACTTCACATAGTAAGGTGATGACCTCACACAGAACAAAGAACCCAACAATATAAACCTGCCTTTGGATTCTATATGAGCAAGCAGTCAGTGACGATGGGAAGGAAAAAAGAAAAAAAAACTCCAACAGAACCAGAATCAGGGAAGGCAGCCATTTGCCTCGACTGGTTGGGGTGAGGGCAGGGTTGAAGGGAAACTTCATAATCTTGCAGAATACAATTCACCAGTCTTACTGATGGAAGTGCCAGTGTGGAGATGTTTATGATCTAAATTCATCATGTAATCTAAAAGTATATAGGGCTCATCAGTCCTTGTCAATTTTGTTGTAGCCTGGCTCTTTATCAGCACCAGGGTGTATTTGTGGTCATGCTCTCAGCTAATTTTTTATGCTTTTCTTTATTTCTTTTATTCAAGAATTTATAGTACTTCAAACAACTTTGTGTTTGCTTAGTGTATTTGACTAATATAACTGCAGCATGAACTGTTTTAGGGCATGAGCAGAATCAGTCCTGTACTGTACAGCAGTGATACTCAACTTTCAGTCTGGAGGTCAAATCAGGTCAGTGGTATTGGAGTGCCAATAAAAAGTGTGTTATCTATCATTACTTTTTTTTTTTTAATGATAAACTCCATTACTGCTTAACAACTGGCTTCTGACCTCATGTCAATTTTTTGCAAAAATGGCCTCCAGCACAGCAAGTTGCGTTGCACTGTTGTACGGTATATACTCAACACAATTACTGTGGTTGTGCTATCGAACAGCATTCTGTTATTTTTTATTATTATCTCAACATATAATCTGCATATGCAGTCGAATAAAACAGACATTTTCTGTTGTTCTTGTAAAGAGTTTGATCTTGGGTTTGCAGATGCACAAGATGCCTCTCAGTAGATGCTATCAGTCGCTGCATGTGCTGACACAAATAGATCTTTGAGATACAGTCCGCCGTTGCTACTTTGGCAAATTTAGTGCTTACAAAAGCTATTTTAAAAATGTATATTGCTCCTCTGTTTTATTGCTCATTCATGCAACGTCTGTTCTTTTTAATAATGTGAGATTGCATATCTAAACATGAATAAAAAGAAAGAAAAACAATCAGGTTTGCCATACGATACGTACCTTGCATATAACCACAAACATGTTTCCATAGTGATTCACGCCCATTCTGTTGTTAAAAGAACTGACAACAAACAAGGCAGTAAAAACACATTTTAATTGTTGTAAACATAACAGTAAAAAAAAAAAGTTTGAGTGGGAATTTCCCATTATGGCTAGTTTTCATGCACTGGTCACACTCTTCAAAAACAAATGCACATTGAAAGTAGATGATCTGACCATTTCCTGGCGTTGTTTTTCCTGTCTGTATATCTCTTCTTGAAGCCACAATGTGTATGAATGTGCAGTTTTGACAAATGTGAAACAACACATGTCCATATTTCTACTGAGTTATATAGAAGTGAATTTGTGTAGGCAAAAGTTCAAGTCTTTGCACTTTGAGATCTGTGCATTTTTCTGTCCCATATTAATCCAAGCAGTATTTAGATGATCACGAGAAGTAAAACTAAGAACTGTGCAAGAAGATTCTTTAAATGAGGAAGTGGAAACCCTCTGAACCTTGGTAATTTCTTCATTGAGAGTTGAAACTCACAGTACACAAAAACTGAACACATGCATTCCCACTGGGTGGCACAATTGACTAAATATCAAGAGTCAGATGTGTGGTCAATTCCAGGTTATGTTGCTAGAAGGTGATTATGTCTAGTTTCAGTCTCCCTCTTGGTGTCTGGTTGAGATCTGGTACTGAGGGTTACGTTTTTTGCGGGTGTTTTGCCCTCTGCCCAAACAAGGCAGGGATCTTTGCAGCTCCAGTCGAGCATCAGGGCACAGAAAGATGTAGAAGAGGGGATCCAGCAAGGTGTTGAGGCTGGTGAGACCGTAGCACAGGCGATAGACGAGGAAAATGGAATTCTCGAATCCGCACGGCTCGTCAGTCAGTAGCAAGGACACAAATCTGTATCCGCCAACGAGGTGATAGGGTCCAAAGACAACGATGAAGTTTACTGTGATCACGACCAGGATTCCTACGATTTTGTGCCGCTCGTGGTCTGAGACGGAAGGAGATCGTCGGAGTGTCACCCCGATGTGGGCTGAGGTGTAGCTGAGGGAGAAAGCAGAGATCAGACATCGACATATTCAGCCAAATATACAAAATTGATTTTTTTTTTCAAACTGTACAACTCAGAAACAACAGACAGTAACTCAGTAGCTCATCTGAGAGTTTGTACATTTTCCTAATTTTTCATGTTTGAATCTTAGTTTTGTTTTTGTAATTTGTCAGAAAAATTCGAAGCAGT
>NW_007578221.1:0-28192 GCF_000690725.1 Stegastes partitus
CCAATAGGGTCTTCGCACCCTTTTGGGTGCTCGGACCCTAATAAAGTTTCAAGGTGGTAAAAACAAATATTCTTTTAAAAAAAAGATTAAAAAAATTATAGGAATCAATGCAATATAAAAACACTTCTTTGGCTCAGTGTTTTTGGTGATTCTGTCTCAAAAAAGTGATCAAGTTTGACATAAAACCAGCTACATACTGATTACAATGCTTTCATGTAGCACCTGTCTTTTGTTTTTGTACGTAGCTGAGAAACCATCGTGTTCCCAAACGGCAGACTTTAATCGTGAAGCTCACGTTGGTTTGTGTTCGCCTGAATTACAAGGCTGCACTGAACTAACGACAAGGGAAACACTGAAACGCTGCATGTACATGTACCACATGTGTGCTCCGTTTAACATCTAACAGACGGAAAAGCTTTTCTAAAAAATAATGTTTTTAAAAAGAGATTTCAGCAGAGAAGTGATTCCACAGTTTGGTGCTTCAACTGCTAAAGCATGATAGCCTTTATTCACTAATCAGGTCTGGGAACAACCAGAAGGTCACTGTCTGGTGATCTGAATTCACACCCAGGCTCATGCAGGTCAGTGGATCTTATAAGGCCTTTAAAGTCAACAGAAATAGAAAACAGTGACACAGTCTGGTTTATTCCTTGTCTTTATACTTTATTCTTCTGTGTGTGTTTGTGTTTCTTAGAAGATCCTCAGAGAGGCAGAAATGGTGGATGTGATTCGAGCTTCAGCGACCGCCGAGCAGAGAGGAACCAGACTGTAGCAGGCGCTGCACTTTCTGCCACTTCAACCACACGGTGAGTTACATGCATGTGTGTCTGTGTGTGTTTAAACTGTACACGCATGTTTAAGGCAAGACACTACAGGCAAAAGCATTCATTTAACTAGTTTCAGATTTTTTTGCTTCCATACCATCTTTTCATTCAGACTAGTGGAAAGAAAACACACATAAATACACATTAAGGTATTTATTTTGTTAAACTTTCTACACTTTGCATGTGTAGATTTCCATTTTAATGACAAGTTTCTCAACATTAGTTCTTTCTCAAACTCTGAGCCAAACGTTTTCTGTTTCTTTTTCTCTTACAAACACCAGACTTTTAAATTTATTTCTACTGATATTCTAAAGATTGTTACAGTGGATTTTTTTAGTATATATCACTCATAGCCCTGTTTATAGAACATTTTATTTGCTGGAAACATGATGAAGATATTTTTTGGGGGGGCTATTTACAGTATTTTCTATTTATAGAGTCATAACAAAGGATATCCAGACTTTCCTCTGAACAAACCGAGGCTCTGATATGTCAACAAAATGAGTTTTTAACATTATTTTATCCAATGTTTAGTTTTCTATTCTGGGAATTAGTGCAAACTAGAGCTTATGCGGATAGATGATACCTTATATTTAAAACATAACATTTCAGAAAACTTGTAGTGCAATAACATGGTCTTAATGTAAGTTATAAACTGGGGACGTTTCATGGTGGTATCTGATTTTTGTGTGTATATTTTCTTTACCTAAGTTTAAACAAATTATTTACACATCCAGCAGCAACTTTACCACGTGTTTGTCATTTAGAGTCACTTCAGTATTCACTCTGTCGTCTAGCTCTGTCGTTAGCATCTTCACCGGCTAGTTGCTAACTGTGCCTGTCTGTATTTCGGTGCTGAGCAGGTCCTATAAAGTGAGTTTGTAGGACTTTATTGGTGAGAAATCTGCCAGTTGTGGCTGAAAATGATGCTATGAGAGCTGTGAGAGTGTCATTTGGCACGGTATTCTCATAAAATAGTCGATTTTAGCCGCTTTAATTATAAAAACACAAGATATTTAGCTCAGCCTGCTACAAATAAGGCCTCCAGAGGCTCGGCTGCTACTTTTAGTCGTACATGCCGTCTCCCAAAGCGAGTCGCCATTGTCTGTACATGAATTGTATGAGAGCGTCTGTGGCCAAATGACCCATCTGCAGCCTAAAAGCCTTCGCTCCCAGTGACATTTCAAATGTCAGAGCCACATCAGTTCCGGGTCTTACGCTTCCTGCGATCCCGGCGTTGAACCCAGAGTCCGTCTTCAGCACGGTTCGGTCTCCGGAGTGCCGAGAAAACTCACTGTTTCAGAGCGATTGTTTAATACAAGCGTCTCCTTGAATGACAAGCTGAAACAGTGTGACTAAAGACACACTGAAAGCTCACACACACACACACAAACAGATACACTCAAATATAGCCATCCACGTCTCTATTATTATGGGATGGTGGGGAATTTGACGGAGGGGCATTCCTTGTCATACCCCAACTAACATATTGGAGTATTTATATGGGATTTGTGTGCATTAGATAAAAAGGCGCTCTTGTTCTTTTCATCCTCATAGGCTTTTCATGGCTGTTTGACTGTAACACTGATGACTCTCCCCACCTCCAACCCCTCCACTCTGCATTTCTCTAAGCCCCCTCCATCCATCCCAAATCCTTTCCTATCGGCCAATTTAAACAAGCTGGGTCCGGAGAGAGAGAGAGAGAGAGAGAGGGGGGAAGAGACACAGAGATGCTGTGTCCTAAGCTCTTTTTAAAAACAGTAAAAGGAACGAGAGGAGGAGAAAAAAAAAAAAAGAAAAAGTGGTAAAGAGGGTTAGGGCGATTTGGCAGCCAAAAGCCCAGTCGTACTACCCCAGGTCTTCCCCTGCACCGCTGACAGAGGCTAAGAAAGCAGATCCCCAAACCTCCCAAAAGATAATGGCCACAGAGAGGAAGAGACAAAGCCGCTGCCTTTTTTTTTACTGCACAATTCCCCCCTCCTTTTAGAACAATTTTTATATCGAACCCCCCCTTCCCCTTTTGTAATCTGGTCTCCGATGAAGTTTCATTGTTTCTCATGTGAAGCCAATGACAGCTTAGCTGAGATGGAGTAGGGGAGGCTTTATAGCGCGGGCGTTCTCCCGTTTGGCTCGCTGAGAAAAGAGCAGAGAAAAGAGAGGGGAGGCGAGCACAATGGCAGTTTGGGGGCTCCTCGCCGATTCCCGCATTCCCCAAATCCGACTCTGCGCTGCGGAGAAGTGAGAGAGAACGAGACGGAAATCTGGGAAGCATCCCAACGTTCCTTTGATGGCTGCTGGCCTCGTCGCATCCTCTGTCAGTGCAGGAAGGAGAATGGAGGCTGTTTCCATTTCTCCTCAGCGGAGGCCAAAGTTAATGTGATGCCGGGCCACAGCGAGCATTCACATCTGACAGTTTAATTTTTGTGTATTTATTTTAGATTCACGTCCAGAATGTGTGAGCAGGAGACGGTTCAGTTTGTTCCTGGTGAAAAGACAGTTTATCAAACCCAGTACTGGAGGGCCAGACACAAACACAAGAGTCACAGTCTGCCAATAAATCTGCTAAAAAAAATCAGTTATCTGCCTCATACACAAATATGAGTTTAACAAAAACTACTGTCCTTCAATTAGAGTAAAAGAAGTGATTTAGTTCAAACAAATTATGATTTAAATTATAATAAGATGAGAATTTAGTGGCTGATTGAAGACAAATCATGTCAGACGTTAAGTGACAGTGATGATTAGCTGATGTGTTGTTCATGCACAGGTTTATGATCATGTCATGAAGATGGTTTAAATGATTAAAAGACACCAAAAACGTTCACGTTTACATGGATAGAAGAAGAGAGAAGCATCTAAGTTGTCTAATCACATCAACACATTGGTCTTGAAAGACAAAAAAACTTTCCTAAAGACAGTGAACTGTGTCGTCTGTCATAAAACAACGTCTGCATCTACATCAGGGATACAACAGTCAGTGTACGTATCAACCTCTCTGCTCATAGTCGCCTCAGTAAACCACAGACTGGCTCATGTTGAGGTTTGTCTGACTTCCTACCTCTCATTATGCTCAAATGCCAACGTTTGTTATTCGTATGTCATACTTACAGTTTGCAGTGCAACAGAATTCAACGAGCTCACACCTTTTTGTCAGATTATTTCATTTGAGGAGGGAACATGTCTGAGCGAACGCTCGCCTTCTGAGATCTCGTAGAGTCCAGACCTCAGTGAGCTGGTTCTGCATCACACAAGGACAAACGTTTGGGCTCATGAGTGTATAAACTATCCTGAGCTGTGCTTCATGGATGTACCAAACTTTGGATTTTCAAACAGAATGCAACAGGTGTCGTTCTGCTCTTTTTGTTCTCCAGCGCCGATGGAGCCAATCAGAGACCGCAAACAACGGAGCCGGTACATGTGACCATCAGCCCAGACGTGCTCAGGACTCTGAGACAAACAGGTGTGAACAGAACGAATAAACATCCGTAAACCCAGAGATTATTGACCACTGCTGATCCCAGGTATCCTTGAAGACGAGCACAAACTGAAGCATCGAGCCTTTTTACAGATTTTAAGTCACAGAAGATAAACTTTCAGTGAAATCCTCCTCTGACTGATTTAAAGAAGAGTTAAACATGTTTCATCCCATGTTGTTATGTCCTCTTTGTCTCTGTACATTAAGGAACAAGTAACATATCAGACGACATCTTAAATTCTGGCATGTTCTCCATTTTACACTTTGCAGAAAACCTAAAAACTAACTCGTTATAAACCTCTAATTGGAATTAATTTCCTCTCCGACATCACCTTCAACGCGGCTGTTAATTCTGCTAAACTGCCCACTAACAGCTGATGCAGAGAGTCGCTCCATTATCATAAATCACAGCTAATAATGTGCAGCATGTCAGTTTCAGGGCCACGTTTTAAGCCCCGCAGCAATTCTCCGGCGACGCTCTGTTTTATTCTCTAAACGTAGCCTGAGTGCTCTGCTCTCTGCGTCTCAGATGTCTGAGATGACTAACTGGTCATTTAGGAAAAACACCCATTAAGAAAACATCACTACTTCTTCTCCTTCTTCTTCTTCTTTGCTTCCTCCTCTCCTCCATCCTGCTCTCTCCATTTTAATAATTCCATTTTTCAGGTGATTAGCAATTGTCTCGGCACCAAATCGCTCTGTCATTTGATAATCCGGACTGTAGGCTATTGAGGGGAATTTGCATCACCGTTTTAAATATCTGTATAAGGCACGGCGGGGTTTTAATGTCAATCATAACCTTATTAACGCGGGGCTCAGAGCGAGAGAGATCGCCATGAGTGACAACGGTTTACATTCGTTAAAACCCAGAAAAAGGCGACGTGTCCGACCTACTGAGCGAGCATGTAACCTGCTCAGGCATTCAGCCGCCTGTGTTTATGCGCTGTAGGGCTGACGCGTGCGATTATGCGTGTCTAATGTTTGGTTGTTGAACTTGTTTAAAGTGCCGCGGCTGGTTTACAGGAACGACTACCAGCATCCTCTAACGTCGCTTCATGTTGTTCTGCAGGAGTCGGTGGAGCTGACAGGGACCGAGGGACTGTGAGTTTACCAAAGTCATCCACAATCATGTTTAAAAAGATCATTTTTTAATCATGTTCTTGTGTCGTTATGGCAGCATAATACAGTAAAGTGGCTCCCAGTGTGGGAAAAGTAGAAAAAAAACTGTGTCTATTTGGGAATAATTTACCTTAAGTGTCTCTAACTAGCATGAATAAGCACTAAATCAACATTTATTGGTGGTTTAACGCACAAAAATGAATTTATAAACTGATACAAGGAAGTGTCTATTATTGTAGAGTTGTGTGTTTCACTACAGCTGGACTTTATCTGCCACATAAATCAAACTCTGTCGTGTTCACCTTGTTGTTGGACATGTTTCTCTTTCCATGTACATCCAATAGAGCAGCAGAATATTAGAAATATGATGCAGCCCAACACTAATAGTCTTGAAAAACATATAATTTTGTTAATATTTTTGTGAAAATGTCCACAAAATACACATTTTAGGCGTCATAAATGTGGACTTTATGGCTTAACAGTTGTGTTAACGTGCACAGATTTACCCGGTGAAGGTGTCACTGAGTGTATATTAACATTTAAATCATTTATCATCTGAATACATTAATAAACCTAGAAATCTGTTAATATGCTGCTGATGAAAGCAAAGTGGAGGTTACAGTAAAGCATCACCAGTTCGACTCTCGTTCAGGCTTTTTTTCTTCCATCTGTGTATTTTAAACACATTCAGGAATTAAAGTGAAACTAAACTGAACTCATGAACTGTGACTCACGAGGAAAAGAAGCTCGACATGAAAGATTCACAAACAGAACAAAGTTGGAATCCGCTGCTTTACGACATGATGGTTCCAGAATATTACAGTCAGGTGTCTCTGGGGTTTTATAACGAGATGCGCTAAACATTTTGGAGCCGCATTGATTAATTGATTAGATTAGAAACTTAATTTGCTGTTTCCAGCTTCTTAAATCGGAGGCTCTGCTGTTTGTTTTTGTCATTTCATTTCTGAGCTGTCGATTGGACTAAACCGGCTGTGGACTCGTTTTACGACCGTTAATTGACTTAATCTAGAGAATAAATTGCAGATTAATCAATAATGAAAATAATTAGTAAAGATACAGCTCAGTCTAGCATAATACCAACTCTTATTAAAGCTTCTGAGGGGAAAGTAAAATATGAATCCAGACGACATGTGACCGTAACTCTTTATATTTATATTATTTGGGTTAATTAAAGCTAACGTTTGTGTTTTCTGTCTGTCTCAGGATGACGACGAGCCCGGGATGCTTCGACTGGTTCATTTAGGAATGGTTTGAAAACACTAACGAACACAAGACTTTATTAATCCCAACGGGGAGGCAGAAGAAACACAACAGCTCACCAACAACAACAAGCTCACTTTGTCTGCATGTACAACACCTGAAATATTATCTGTCCGAGGATCACAACACAGTGTTTGCTGAACCTTCATATTTCAGACCTGCATCTGAATTTCATCCAAGTCCAAAACAACTGGCTGTGAGTTATTTCCTGTCTCGGTGAAGTCTAAACCAAACGAAGCCTCAAAGAAAACAGTTACACCGACTTCTTCCTGTAAAAAACACGACAGAAGATGTTTTAAACCTCGCCATTAATCAGCCTGAAAAAATAAAGACTTGCATTATACTTCCATCACCGCTGATATTGGATGTTCCAGCTTCCTCTGCGTGTGTGTGTGTGTGTGTGTGTGCGCTGTGCAGATGAGTGTGTGTGTTGGCCGAGATTACGGGCCACAGTTTTATTCATGAACGGGAGCCAACCAGCGACTTTAAAGCATCGCGCGGAGCCCCTTTCCTGAACAGCAGCCATAGCCGTGTCAGAGCTGTCGACGCGCTGCGCTCACCGACTAATCTGACAGCGCCGCGCGAGCCCTAATCCCTCACTGTATCGTAATCTATTTACTTTGCATTCTAAGAGGATTTCCACCAAAAAATATACAAGAAGCGATGTTGGAAATGGACAGAAGATCAGCGAGGATGCTTTTCTGCTCCCTCTCTTTTTTTTTTTTTTGTTTTGTTAGCTTTAAAAAAAAAATCATTGTATGTTTTTTGGGGAGTCAATCCCCTGCGAAAGGGATGGGTGAAAGGAATTACATTTCTGACTGATACTAATACTTCTCTTATGTAAACATCAAAATGTTATATTTCCCTTCTGATGATACAGTCACACTGCAGAGGCTGCTGGAGATAAGTGGCATCTGTCGTTGCCTTTAGTGCATCTCTTGACACGTTTATAATTTACAAACCAAGGCTGCATTATCTCCTGATTGTTTGATTTGACAGCTTGAATAAAAGCTGCAAAATTGCTTAACAGGCAAGCCCGAGTTCCTCCCATCCCAGCGATGGCCTACACAGTCGCCTTTTTGACATGCAAACAGTGAAATCTCATAATACAAATGAAATTTCATAATACAGAAAACAAAGTACGAGACCAAATGCTCTCCTCAGTTACCCTTTAAGCAATTATGTCAGCTTTGTGAAATCCTAAATAGTTATGCTTCATTTAAAATGTGGCCAGCAGCTTTATTGTAAAAACACCGCCTCTCGCTCAAATCTTTGCCATCCGAGATGACTTGCAGAGATAGGCTTATTAGTGGTATTAACATACTGCGCGGCGTGCTGGAGCTGTGAAGCGGCCTTGTTAACATTTGGAAATGAATCAAGCCTCCAGCACTTGCTATTATCCAGGTTATCTGCTCTCTTTTTTTCTCCTCTGTGCAACAGCTGTGCAGCGTTTCTGCAGAGGCCTCATCACATCTAATGATGGCTCTGATTGGACTGGTACCGGCTCGCCCTCGGGGGGCCGAGCTGTATGATTTATAGGTTTGTTTCTCATCTGCACGCGTCAAATCCCCAAAACATTATAGACAAATATGTCAGGACCATTAAAGACATCAAAGAGACAGATTTACTACAGCGGAGAGGTTTTTTTTAGAGCATCTAATTCCCCGGAAAAATGACAGAGTGGTGTTAAGTTTCTCTGAGTTATGAATGAGATGCATGAAGATCACAGAAGAATTGTTTCATCAGGAAAAGTACTTCATTCCAACTGTATTGAATATCAGTTTCTGATTCCTAAAAAAGCCTCGAAGACAAACCGCATTACATTTAGAAGCTGTGATTAAAACAACCGGGATTTTTTATTATTATTTTGCTTCAGATTGAGGTCAGACAGAAACACGAGGACTCTGCAGAGAATAAAGTCAAAGCTGATGTCCTGTTTAGGGTTCTGGACAACTGGGAGCTTTTTAACACCAAAAAAAAAACACACTTTGTTTAGATACTTCTAGACTGAATTTCTTATGCGGTCTCTTACTTCCTACTTCTGCTCCGTGTTCTTCAGTTTAACACCAGAGCTGCCAAATCTGATTAAATATTTAAGATGATCTACTCCGTATTGTGATCAGTGTTGATAGTTTTTAGGATGTAAGCTACGGTGGTTTTCTTTTGTTTTTTTCGGCACATCTGTGTTTCCTGTTTGTCTTTAAATTACTTTTTTTCACATAAATAAAATGCATATTTGCTCATGCATCGCCCGTATAACTTATATTCTTATTTAGTGACAGAACAATTTTGTAATTTTTCTGGCAGATAAGTTTTGTCCCTTTAATGCTCGTTGGCTAACTTTTCAATTATTATTATTTTATACAGGCAGCAGCAGGACCTGTGAGAACTCAGACAGACGTCGTGCAAAGTGTTTCACTATCTGTGTAGCTGCTTTATTCAAAGAAAGAGTTTTTCTGAAAGACTTCTGTGATTATCTCAGGTTTTAAAGGTTAAAGGTCACAAGCAGGCTTTAGATTGGAGATATTTTTCTTCTGTTTCTGCCCTCTGGCTCCGAATGTAAACAGAAATGTGCCCCCGAAGAACAATCTAAATGAAAAAGGAAACGTAGGCCGTCACGTCAGACACACAGAGACCACATCCTTGATGGGAAACGCTAAAACCTGCAGGCCAACAAGCCTCCATTAAGCTCTCCCAGGTCTGGAGGGCTGCAGGGAGGAAGACAAGTTGCGACTTGGGACGAGGGTCTGCTGCATCTTTTCCAGATGAGATAATACGAACCCTGTTCGAATACCTTCCTAATCCGTCCCTCCTCTCTGTGACGCAGCTGATTCACGAGGAAGGAAACGAGGAAGCGATGAGGAAAGGCAACAGTCGGACATGAAGGGAGTCGTCCTCCGCAGAAAGCAGCTGCTGTCACCAGCCCGGTCTTGTCTGATTTCCCATCAGCTGCTTCAAAGAAGGAAGGAAACAATAAGGAAGTGTTTGACTGCTCCACTGACCCCAGATCAGCTGTCTGCTGGAGAAAAGCCTCCCATCGGCTAATTTACTGTCGAACTCCAGTGACGTTTGGATGATTTAGAAACTCGAGGAGCTTCAGTCTTCTGAGTCTCAATCAGAGCTCAGTGTGAGTGTGTTCACATTTTAGCATCAAGTGTTAGCGATCAGCAAAACCCAAATATAAGGAGATAAACCCAGTAAATTATTATTAGAGAGGCTGCTGCGTATCTGTAGTCATGGTAATGCCGGTGTGTCGCAATATCGGAGGAGATTTCGTGCGGACTTTCGAGTCCAGAGAGTGAAACCTGCTAATTCTGGTGCCACAGCAGAATAGAAAAAAAAGCCTTTATTGTGATTGTAATGTGCAACATGGAAGGAAATTCAGGTTGATATTTACAGTTTTAAGTGAAATGTTCTGACAACTACTGGACGGATCACTTTGGCTCAAAGGCCTCATCAGACTAAACTGTGGTAACTTTAGTCCTGAATTGGGTGAAATTTTATTGGTCCAGTTCTTTATTTTTGTGACCAGAATTAATTATTTTCCCATCAGTCTCAACTATGCTAATTGCTAATTAACACATGTTGACAAGCTAACAAGCTAAACTACAATGAGCACAGTAAGCATTAGTCTGCTTAATGTTTCAGTCATCATGATATTAACTTCTATAGAGACCTCTAGCTATCCGAGGCAGCAGGAATCAGAACACCATGTTTCGTGTTAGCTGCTAAGTTTTAGCTCATGCTAACGGTGTGCATTAGTACAGCCTCATGTGGCTGCTAGCATAGCCGCACGCTTGTTTTGTTCTGCAGCCAACAACAAGCTTTTATTTATTTAATTTTAATTTAATTTATTTGTTTTATTTATTTATGCTTCATTCTTTAATTTATTGAAGGCTGTTGACATATTAGTGCACTAAAGCTGTGTTTGATTTATTTGTAAATTTACAATTTTCTGCTGCTTTATTTTTCAGTTGTGTCACATAAATACCGTCTGTCATGTTCAGACCAAACACGTTTACACTCACATCGCTGTCCTTCTGTGTCTTATGGTTTATCAGACTTTTAAATCTGGCTTCTTTTGCAAAATGTCCACACTAGCACACCGGTAGCAACGTGTTTCATCAACCAGCCGACTGTTTGTTTTTCAGAGCTGACGAGGGGAGCGACTGAATCAGTGGAGTCGGAGTAGACCTCAGTCGCTACGACTACGACAGGAAATCCCAGGAAGCATCAGAGAAGATATTGAGATAAGGAAGAACCGCAACACACCCTCACAGATTTTGAAAAATGCTAATCAGCTATGAGTGATCAGAGGGACCTACTGAACTAGAGGTGACCACATCTCTCAGCACTCGTATTTACCTCCATCAAACTAAAGACAAATAAAACATGACGGTTTCTCCCGACCGTCCTCTGCTCAGCTAAACCTACAGTTTCCAGCCTATACGAGGAATTTCACAGACCCTCAGCGCCGGGTGCCATCGGGGCGACTAAGCTGCTCGCCTGTTTTGGCTACCTGGACTCAATTGTGAAATATCTCCCCACAGGATCGCTCCTCACCTTTCTGGATTCAAGAGGTTGTCGGTGATGGCGTAGAGTTACTTCAGAATCTGCTGCACCGACCAGTTTTACGCAACCACACTTGAAGTTCAACAAAACAAGACGTAGGAATTTAAAAGAAGCAAACCGAGGCCTTGTCTGACAAAGCAGAGAAACCGGAGACGGCGGCCCGGACTACACCCATGACGGTGTACAGTTGACCCCAGATTAACCTGGCAGGTAAATATAATCCTCCTCTGTATCACCTCTCGCTGCTCATGCCGGCCTATGAACGCACCAGGATGCCAAGGTCTGGCGACAGTCGACAGCCAATGAAAGACAAGCGCGAGTGTTTTTTTCTTTTTTCCTGTCCTGCATGGAAATGGAAGGCAAGAAAACAGTCCCAGCATGCAGGCTGCTATCAGCGCATCTCCTGGTCCTCCGAATCTCCGTCTGTCTGTCTTATCGAGGCCCGCGAGGTCTCACAAACCAAATAGTGGAGGATCAGTCCGGTTCCTGCCTTTATCTCTCTGTCTGTCTCGCTTTCTCTTTCCTAGATACAAATCGCAGCCGCTCATGCAAAGACGGTCCAGCGGCGGTTCCAGTTCATTTCCTGGACAAAGTGTGAATAAAGTGTCAACAGTTTCCAGTCCAGCCACATTCAGACACCTTCGCCGCGGAGGCCGAAAGGTCAAGCGGCTGACAACAGGCGTCGTCGTGGTGCAATCGATCGTCCTATTGAACAGAGCATGAAGGCGTCAGAGCCTCAGTGCAGGTTAGAGCAGCGCCGATCACACACAACGCCTCAATCACACCACAGACACGACGGACTTCTGTCCAACGCAGCTGCAGGTTTCGCATAAATTGGTGAACTTTTAATTGTCCGAGTCGACGTTTTAGAGGCCGCGTCACGAGATCCAGGTGAAAGGAGAGATTATTGGTCCGATTCTGAGTCTCCTCAAACATTCTCATGCTGGTGTTTACCAGAAATCCTCTCAAAGCACTGAAAGAATTTGGACGCTGATCAGAAAACATGTGACTCGAACAAAGAGAGAAACTATTCCAATGATATCATCAATTTAATCGCTCGTGAACCTTTTCGGTTTTGGCTCCGTTCACAGGAGGCCATGTTTGGCTTCTCTGCTTTTGTTTTCAGCAAGTTATTGACGTGAAACCCGATATCGAGGACGAGAACGCTGAAATCAGGGGTGTGTTTGGAAGGAGGCCGTTTGAATTTGTGCTTCAGTGCGAATTGTTCCAGCTGCATTCTTTGCTTCTTATTGTCATTTCCATCATGATAAAGGTTCATAACTATTTCTATCGTGTTCAAACAGCTTTACAAGTTAGAAGAAGTCGATTCGAGGAGTGTTTGACAACATTTAGGTTCATTCTCAATGAACATGAAGCCAATGTGTGTGTTTGTCTTTTACAGAAACTACATCAGTCTGATGTCCAAAATAAACAATAAAAAAAACACAAAATGCATGAATGCAAAGCAAACTCTACATTTATTCACTGACTAAACATGTCGTTCTTTATTGTGAGGTCAAATTTAGGTTTTAGGAGTTTTTGGCTTAATTTAAATTTTAACATTTTAATATTTTATCTTCATCATCAAATTATATTTTAGAGCAACTCTGTGGAATAATTCTCTTAATTTAGTGAGTCAGAGAAAACAGCAAATTCCTTAATCGAACCCCAAATTATTATCACCAAGAGGCTAAACATCACATTGAATAGATTTTTTTTTTGCAGGATTAATTTTTGTTTGATAACAAATTGGCTCCAAAAACATTTAAATTCTGAGAAGCAAAATGTTTCCTTCATTCACATCCACAGGAGGATGAAACCACGTGCACGTTTAAAATAATGCGGTTTTGTTGCATCTGTAATTTAAGTCTTCAGCTGTAAACAACCAACAAACAAATAATAAATTTTACTTTCTCTTTCGCATATTACCACGTTGTCATTTTGCGCCCTTTCATGCGTAAAAACGCGCTCGAGCTCACTGACAGTGCGCAGAACCAAACAGATGTGAGGAGTATTTAGGTTTCGTTGAGGTGAAGGCCGGAACTTCTCTCCTCCAACATTTTTAATCCCCGTTTTGTTTTATTCCAGAGCAGAAAATCAGATTAAAATCCTGGTTTTTCTACTTTGGTTCCCGTCTTTCTCTCTCGCGGCTGTTTGATCAGTGAACTTGTGCGCACGCTTCCGTCTCCCGCGTGTCGGCCGCGGAGCTTTTTATCCTGGTGTCGGTGCGTGGAGGTGAGCAGCTGCCTTCCTACAGAACCTGTGGCTCTCAGACTCCTCCAGCAGTCGCGCAAAGATTTGGTCGCAAATGTTTGTTCGATGCAAATCCGAACAAATCCGCCGCTGTTGGCGGACACTCGCTGCGCTGTTTGCGCGTCTTGGCGCAAACATGTTTAATGTCCCGGTCGGCAGATATTTATTCAGCTGCTGCGAGATTCATTTACATAAAGAGAGAGGACAGAGGCTGCAGCTGAAACAGAGTCTGCACGGGCAGCGAGGAGCCTATCGATCAGGCTGATGATCTGATCAGAGCTTATTGGAAAAGGATCGATTGATTCTTATTGTTGCATTTGGATGATTTTTAGAGGCCTCAGGAGGAAAAAGCGTCCCAGAAAAAAAGACAGAATAATGAATAATTTCTGCAGCTCGGTTTGTTTTGTGTTTCACATATTTCTGATCGTTTTGTGACACTTCAGATCGATCAGGTCCAACATTTATCGGTTTGTTATCGTTTAAATCCAAAGAAATAAACCCTGTAGTTCAAAGTTTGCACATTTCTACAAAACGCTTTTGACCTTCTTGCAAACACACAAAAAAGTCATTTTTGTAAAACAGAAATTTGCCTTTTTTCTTATGAACTTGCTGCATTAATCGATAAACGCTGGTCAGGTGTCTCTCTGCCTGCTATCCTGCTTCACTCATGAACATTTTTAGGATTTTGTTCTGTTAATGAGACAATAAAAAGCGCCTTTTTTCTGACATGTTATCACCAAAAGTAGAACCGAATCAGCACCACAGGCCCCTGAAGCTGCTGTCAGACAGCACAAGTCAAACTAAAAACAACTCGTATTTGTCTTAATTAAAAAACAGCCAGAAATTTGCGCACAATCTCCTCATTTGGGGGGTAATTTCTTTGCACAAGGACGGCGTCTTATTGGGGCAATTAACGCGCTCGGTGCGGCCTTCAGTGCGCAGGAACAACCTTGCCAGAGAACTGACGCGAGATCTTTTTTTTTTTTTTCTTTCTTTCTTTCTCGACTCCCCTCCTCGTTTTATAATGCGTTCATACCCGCCAGCACAAACGCATTAAACACACACACGCACACACACACACACACGCACACACACACTTTCTTCCTGTGACCCCCTAACCTGCCCCACCTACGTAATTACCGCATCAGAGGCGCTGAGATTCCTGCAGGTTATTTTGGAGAAACCAACTCAGGGCGCAGGAGTAATTATCACGCCATTACAGCGCTGCATTCAATTACGCCTCGATCAAATGTCTCCAGGCGCAATGTTTTGGGGCCTTTTTAAAAACCAAAGTTAAAAAATATATATATATAAAAATAAAAAAAGAGAGAGAAGACACTTGGCCTCCCTGAAGCTAAACGCAGAAGATGTTCGCATTTCAATTTGAGGCAGAGGATTAAACGGCTGCTCTCTAAAATGGAAATGCAGGCCTAACATGCGTTCACGGCTTGTTTTTAATTATGGCCCCAATTTGCATTTACCCTCTTATAATTAAGGGAGGGGGGTTCAAAAAAATAAAAAAATAAAATAAAATCAACAAGCTTTTTTAAATAAAAGTGTGACTAGTTCAAATGAGAGAACAGAAGCTTCTAAAAAAAGAAAAACTCGACTCCCTGTTGGGGGGAAAACTGAGACAGAACCCACTGTGGAAAAATAAAATATGACTTAACGGATCTTTATTGGATGAACATGTATGTAAGGGTGGTCGCCTTAAAGATACATTCAACATCTCACTGTCATTTTTGGAGCTATAAATCCACATTTCCTCTCCAGAAGAAGAAAGAAGAAAAAAAAAATTTAATTAAAAATGCTTTGACTCCAATATCAAGCCAAGTGCTGCGGTTCAAACATGTCCAATATCACGACAAATGCCCCAAGAGAGGAGGTTTTGCTTTAAAGGCTAGAAGAAGAAGAATATCCGGAAAACAAAAACGCACCCTGGACAGAAAGCCCAAAGCGCCTCTGCATCTAGGTGGAGAGTTTTCCAAGACATTTTCAATTTGCCAAAAACAGATTTTCTCCTTTTAAAACAACGTGTATATAAAAGCTGAACTTTATGGCCAATTTGTTCTCTTTGGAATATTTGGAAAGATTTACATACAGTTTTTTTTTCCTTTTTTTTTTCTCCCAAAGTGGTAATAAACAATTTTAAATTCGGAAAAAATAAAACAAAAACAAAAAAATAAACACCAACTAAACATGGTCACTGTAACTGACCCAAATACATATTTACAGATTTCAGCTCCTCGGCGCAGCTGACTAAAAATCTCTGTCATCCTAAAATAACAAATTTCAGAAATAAAAACTATACAGGATCTGATTGGGTCGGAGGTAAAAGAGGGGCGCTGCAGGCAGTTCCTGTCGGTGCACCAGAGGGGAAAATATTCCTCCCATCCAGAGAGCTGGTGGTCGAAGGAGTTTGGTTGAAATGACGGCTTTCTGTTAAGCAGTTTGTTTTTTTGTTTTTGTTAAACTCATCCAAGAAGGGGACGTCTTTAAAAACCCACTTTTCTACGCTGCTCCTCGTGTCTTCTCTTCACACGACTGTTTTTTTTATTATTTTTAAAGAGGGAGGAGAAAAGAAAAAAGAAAAGTCCAATTGTTGAGCATTCCTGCTGCTATCTTGTTATCTTATGGTTCATAAACTCTTTTTGTCTTTGAAAAGGAAAGGAAAAAAAAGCAATAAGCTAATCTGGTAAAAGAAGAAGAGGGAGCAGACGAGCAGGGAGGAGAAAGGAAAAAAAAAAAGCCCGATCACAAGACTTGGAACCTCCAGGAGGCCTGGTCTTTGTAGTCCAAGCAGTCTGTGGTGTTAAAGTTGAGCTTCCACGAGGAGGCTGCAGTCTGCTCTTTGTAATCCAGGCAGTCGGAGGAGTTGAAGGCCAGGCCGGAGCCGCCGTACGCCTGGTGGTGGTGGTGATGGTGGTGGTGCCCCGACGACTGGCTGATGTGGTGGTGCGGGTGGCCCGACATGGACGAGGCCGTCATGGGGCTGAGCTGGTGGGGGTGGTGGTGGGAGTGCATGGGGGCCAGGTAGGAGCCGCAGTCCACGCCGCTGAAGTAGGAGCTGGACGGGGCGGGGTAGCCCTGGCCGTAGCCCGGCGTCTGGTTGTAGGACATGGGGTAGGAGGTGGCGGCGGCGGCGGAGCCCGACATGGAGCGCTGCATGCAGGACGCGTTGGACGGCGGGCCGGGCTCGGGCAGCGGCGCCACGGCCGGGGCGGGGGCATTTCCGGGGGAGATGGCCGGGCTCCAGATGGAGGAGACGGTGCTGATGGAGGTAGAGGTGCTGCTGAGCGCCGCCGGGCCCGTGTGATTGGTGGACGAGGAGGACGAGGAGGAAGAGCCGGTGCTGGAGACGGCGGGAGGCGTGAACTGGCCGCTGCTCTCCGATCCGGTGCTCTCCCGGGCCGGGGACGACTTCTTCTTGGGCGGCCGAGCCTTGGCGCTGCTGCCGCTCTGCTGCTGCTGGCGACACTTGGCCCGCCGGTTCTTGAACCAAACCTGCGACCGAAGAACAGCCGGGAGTCAGAAAACATACAGGAGAGAAAAAACTGCATGCTGGGAGGACATTATGGAGGAAAATTGGGGGTTATTAGCCATCAAGGTTCATTTCCACCCCGGCCCCTTGGCTCGGACCAGCCAGGGGTCTAATTTCATACCTGGTAGACGGCTCTAAGATAACAGGCTATTGGGTTTCAGCTCACAGCGGGGTAACTCTAGAGCGCCGAGAGGGTCGGATCGTGTAGAGCGTTTAGTTTCACGCACACATTCTGAAAATAACTCAAACTGTGAGAGAGACCGGCCTCGGTTTTCCCCTTAATGCCTCCTCAAGAGTAGTATTTGTTCGGCGTTGTAGTACAACAGTGAAATGTTGGTGGAGTGTTTTCAGGGATCGACGGGCCTCTCCGGCAGCACGGCCCATATTTCAGATCAGATTACGCTGCCTGCAGCTGCCTCACGGCCAATAATCAACAGATTATCAACCGAAAAAGAAGCTTTTTGAGTAAAAATCTGGAGCGTAGCTCGTTTACGTCGACGTCGGACGCTGTTGTGAATTAAACGGCTTCACTGGAGTCAAGAAACGATCCAGAAACAGCTGCTCGACCAGCGTGTGTGACTGCAGTCATGACTTCATCAGGCTGGCGTGTGAAATCCTACGAGGCCTAAAATCCACCGACATGATTCTTTATTTTCCTCATGGCTTCATTAACTGTGTTGAATTTTGGAGCACATGGGAAAGTATTAATTAAATCAACCACACACCAGTAGCCTGTTAGCTTGCTAATGGGACCATTAATGAACACGAATGACGTCATTAACAGTCGACCAGAGTGAAACTAAACGGATGAGCACAGAGAAGGTAGTTTATGGTCTGAAGAAGCAGCTCAATAAATATGTGGAATAAATAAAATAACCTCATTGTACTGTTTGTATCGACATGTCGACGCCTTTAACTGCTGGTTTTTACTTTTTAATGTATTTAAATGGAGTCAAATTAAAGAATCAGAGGCGTGTGCAGCAGCATGTTGATCATTAACATGGTTTCTGGTCAGTTGGTGTGTTTTCTGTCAGATCAAACCTGCACTCTGGACTCGGGCAGGTTGATCTTCAGCGCCACCTCCTCCCTCATGAAGATGTCCGGGTACCGGGTTTTGGCGAACAGAGCCTCGAGGACGTCGAGCTGAGAGCGGGTGAAGGTCGTCCGCTCCCGCCGCTGCTTCCTGGGAGTCGCTGCGGGAAAGAAAACCACACCAGAAGAAGAAGAGGAGGAGGAAATGTCAGTAACACCACCATGTGAGTGCTGAGCCCAAACCAACCTGCACTCAGGGAAAAACAAAAGGGACTCATGAGCACCTTTAAAATGATTTTGTCATAATTTCATCACAAAGTTTTATTTTTATTACACATATGAATAATTCTTTAATATGATCAAAACTGCACTTTGGCTGCAGCTCATGTCTGCTGCTTCAAACCGGCTGCAGGTGCGTTAACCTTTCAGAGTTGTGCATTAATGTGTGTGTGTGTGTGTGTGTGTGTGTGTGTCTGGTACCTGGGTAGCCCACTGAGGGGTGCAGCAGGTCCATGGCAGCTCCGCTCAGCCCCAGGCCGTTGACGCCGTAGGGGGGCTGTTTGAGGTAGGACATCATGCTACAGGCGGTCACTGCTCCACCCAGCTCAGGCCAGTGGTTCGGTTTCCCCCGATGCTGCAGCTTGACGGGACAGGGGACCGATCCAAGTCACTGCGCGCGCGCACACCGAGGCAGGAACAAAGAAGAGTCACATTTAGAAATAAATCAATCCAAGTTTTCCTGCAAAAAGCCTCAAAAAGAGAGTTTATATTGACCTGAAATGGGCTTTAAATGGAATATTTACAGATTTAGTGGCGAAAAATTAAAGAAAAACTGCTTTAAATTTAGAACAATTATTACCAACGAGCTGCTTGATTTTTTATTATTTTGCTTTTCAAAAATCTCCCTTTGCAGCCAGTTTACGCATTTCCTCCACAATTAATGCAAACTGCTGCAAATAGACAAAATAAAAGCAAATCTTTACATAAACTTCCCCCCAAAAATAAAAGATTATTTAGCAGCAGGAGGTTGATGTTTTAAAAATTGGTGCAGCAGAATTATTGTTGGAGGCAGAGACGCGCTTTGAGTCCCTCCAGGAACATCAGGAGGTCAAGCGGCTGCTGCAGCTCCAAACCCCGGCGGAGGAGGAGGAGGAGAGAAAACAGCGCAAAGTGAACGTTTTTATTTCATTCATCCGCTTTTCCAACCTGACTGCGCACAATGCGCAACCTGAAGGAGAAAGAAAGGAAAAGAAGAAGAAGAAGAAGCTGGCGCACAAATAAACGCGAATAAATCACAGTTCCTCTTTTTTCTCTTTCACTTGGATTATTAGACCGGATGTTAAAGCTGCAGGAGGTTCAGTCAAATCTCACTTTTCCTCTAATTTAAGCTGCAAAACTCAACTCAGAGCAAAAACCTTTTCATTAATAATTAAATCTAAATAATAAACTAACAGCTTCCTGCACAAAAATAATATTTAAACTAAAACTCTGCCGGAGCAGCTTAAATAAAAACTCTCTTCTACATTTATTCTTCTTTCTGTCTCATTCTTCTGCTCTTTTTTATTTTATTTTGTTTTATTTCTGCATCAGAACTCGGCGTCCTTTGCCTCAGACGGAGTGTGTGTGTGTGTGCAGGCCTGCGCGGACACACACACACTCCACCATGGATGTGGTTTGATAATCTATAAAAAAAAAAAAAAAACAATCACAGCTCAGGTCTTTTCTGAACTCGCTCCTTCTGTTTTGTTTCGGGTCGTCAGACTTAGTGTGAGTTCTGACTCCTGCGGATCCTCATCAGAACCAGAATCCAGCAAACTGAGAAGCGTTTTGTCCTGAAAACTGCTTCAGTTACTCTTTTTTTTTTAAGAACTGCAGCCAGTTTTGCTTTTTTCATTTTGCAGGAAATTATGATTTTAGTTTGAGTTCAGCCCTGCAAAATAAACAAACCAAAGTCTGTTTAAAAAAGGCTCAATTGTGGTTTTATTCTTGATTTGCAGCAGATTAAAAGACAAGCTGTGACATTAAATTTTCTAAAAAGCACATTTAGAATTCTCTTTCCTCTTCGTCCTATTTAAAATCACCCTGAGCATCATTTAATTTCACACTGACAGTAAATATTTTAGTTTTTCTGCAAAGACGCTGAATTAAATTAAATCCTGAATTCTTGAATTAACATGAAAACAAACTGTTCAGTGTTTGTGTCTGATCAGATGGCTTTTCTCTCCTCGCAGCAGAACGATTTAAAAAAAAAAACACACACACACAGAGCCTCGAAATTTAAATTAAATTAGCGAGATTATTTTAACAATGAGCTCGAACTGACCGAACCAAGCCAACGTGTATTCCAGCGGCGCTTTAAAGCCGCAGCTCCAGCTCCGGCAGGCCGCAGTGAAAAGAGGAGATCTCGGTGCAAATGAACTCAATTAGAATTTAGATTAGACCTCCGGGGAGAGAGCGTTTCAGAAGGGCTCTTATCAGCAAAATAAATTAACAAAAACCAAAACACGCCTCTCCAATTATCTACTAAGTGCTTCCAACGCTTTAATGGCCAATTGCTCTCCATAAAAAAGTCGCAGGAACGAGTTGGAATAGAAATATGAAAATTATCTACTCTGGAGGAAGTTGGCTCCATTTATCCGGGTCGGGCTGGAGTCCTCGGCGCTGCGCATTCATTGAAATCTCCGCAGAAATTTAACGCGAAACGTGCAGCGGCGCCGATTGGAATCAAGCACGTGGAGCGTTTAAACTGGAAATACTTTTATTTTTAAAATGTTCGCGACGTTTGGAAAAGTTACTTTTCTGTGGTTTCTGCGCGTCAGTTTGTGCGTCAACACCGCCGGAAGACATTTGGGTGAAATTACGCACAAATAAAAAAGTGGAACCAGTGACAGAAAACAGGAGAAAGTTTACCTTGTTTTTCCTCCTTCCCTGCTCCCGAGCGCTCGGACCACAACAGGCGAGTAAAATTATCCAGCAGTAGGAAGTCTGCGGGGCACAAAAGTCGAGCAGCAGCCGCAGACTTGCTCAAAAACAAACAGGAGTGCGCAAACCGAGCGGCATCACGGAGAAAACTCGCAGGCAGGTCGGCAGCACACGGGCGTCACCGCGTCCTCGGTGCGTTTTTACAGCCAAATAAATCAAACTCATTTGCTTTCAGGGGGCTTGTCGTTGTCTGTCAGAGTGTTAAGGTGATTTCTAATGGAGACGGATGGAGATTGATCACCTTCTCTCCGCCCCGCGCCTCTATGAGCGGAGGATCACCTGCGGATCCGCCTCCCGCAGCCAATCGGGGCGCGTCCGCGGCCTGACGGACGGCGCGGGCGGCCTATGAGCGCGCAGAGGCAGCGGCGGAGCGCCCACTCCCACTCCGCCCCCCCTCCTCCTCTCGGTGCCGGTCCCGAGACCAGACGAACCACAGAGCAGGTTTTAAAAAGATGGAAATGTTTCACAGGGCCGCAGGAGAAAGCGCTTCTTCAGAGGGGCCTGCGCTCTGCTCTGCGCCAAAGTGCGTACAGGAAGAATTTACGGGACATTTGTGGTTATTTTATTGTTTGCGTGAAGCTGTGAGGAGGAAGAGGCGCTGGGAGCATCTCTGGAGGGGACTGGGCCTGACATTAAACTAACATCTGCGGACTTTTACTCCATTTGAGGCGGATTTTCTGCTACAATCTGCGTCTTTCCTTCAGTGTTTCCCTGCAAATCACGACTCAATAGAAATAAAACGTAGAAAATCAAGAAATGTACTTTGTGGAGCCGCTTTAGTTTGACAGAAAGCTGCGTGATGGTTTCTCCAAAACACTCCTGCGTAAAGGCCGCAAAGCCTCTTCATCCCTCTGCGTCGTTTCTAAAACATCAAGAGAAAAAAAAATAGTAATAAAACAAGAAGTTAAATTTATCCATTTTGATTTTATTGTGATCCCCTCCTCCCTGCTCTGTCTCTCCACACACACACTCACACACACACACACAGCAGCCTCATGAATATTAATGAGGTTTAATCCCCATTTAGAATTACATTTGAGGTTGGTTGACGTAAAGTTTAATAGGGACAGACCTCCAACTCACTGCGGAGGAAAAAGAAGCAGCAGCAGAAGAAAAATCAGCAGCAAAAAGCTGCGGTCACTGAATCAAATCCTGCGCCGTGTTGATGTTTGTAATGTGATTTTAACCCTCAAAACAAACACGAGGTTTATTCTTTTTACTGCTGCGGCCTGAGAAGCTGCTTTCTGTGGATCTCTGCAAAAAAAAAAAAAAAACAACAACAAAAAAAACATCAACTTCTGTAAATGAGGCCTGAGCTGAAAGCGAGCTAATGTTCACAGAGAGAGAGAGCAGGGATGGAAATTACATTTTTATGTGTGTGAGGAGGAAGAGGAGGAGGAGGAGGGGTATCAAAGTGGAGGCCGATGGGACTTAAAAGTCATCGACGAGAGCACTTTGACAGAGAAACTTAGACATCAATAGTCCGAAAAGGAACAAAGTGATGTTGGAGGCCTGTTGTGTGGAGATGCTGCACAGTGGAGGCACCTGAACGCACCTTCGCTGTGCAGGATCTGCGTTTTTACGCACACAAGAGGCCAAAATCAAACAGAAATAAATATATGAGGGCGAAGGGGAGAGGTGTCCTCACATGATAGATTCTGGAGACACGTTTACGCAGCTGCTATTTATTTTATATTTCAAACACACGTGAAGTCCGAGCAGTCAGAGGCCAAAGCAGCAGCAGCCTCCTCTCCTCCACACTCACACAGGCTCCGTTAAATTATGCAAAAAGGCCATTCAACAAATATGGCCCTCACAACACAAAAGAGACGGTTATTCTGACATTTCCCTGCATTTGTTTTTTTTTTTTTTTCTCGCCCTCTTCCTCTCTCGATGTGAGTAAGACCCCGAGATAAACCCCTGAACAAGTATCAAGTTATCAAGTTGCACCAACCTTTTGTAATAAGAGTATTTTGTCTAATCCCAAATTGCAGTTGAATTTTCTTAATGCTGAGCTGGTAAAGCCTGGGATTAGGCGGCGATGAGAGGAGGGGGAAAAGTTTTGTCCCTTCAGCCGGCAGGATTGGAAGCGGGGATCTGCGGGGATGTTGTCGGTGCTTATTAAAACGATGATGCATAAAACACAGTGTTGCAGGAGCCGCGGCGCCGCACGCAGAGACCCGGGCTCCCTCAGGTGCGGCTTTTTTGGACGGCGGCGGGCGATGGGAAGTAACGCAGAGGCCGAGCGGCGCGCAGCACCTGTGAGGTGAGGCCAGGAGACATCAAAGCTCAGGAGATAATCCATTCAGCTGAAGGATCCTCAGCTGCACAGCCGCGCCGAGACACCGCCGCCTTTTTTACGCAGCGCGTCGCTCTTATTCACTGAAAAAAAGGACTCAGAATGTTTTTCACTCCTGGAACATTAAAGAAACCCGAGCGGCGCTGCAGAGGTAAGACGGTTTCAGCCGTTTTATTGTTTATTAAATCTAAAAAAAAACACACAGAAAAATATGTTATAAATCCTGGAATAATCACCTGAAATAATGAATTTAACTCGGCACTAATTAAGACGAGGGATTATTTTAAACTGATATGCGTAAAAGTTTGGCACCAAACTTTTACGCATGAACAGTTCCATCCGGATAAAATTATTTACAACTCACAGAAATGTATTTAAGCAATTTTTATGACAAGTTTAAATCCACGTACGAGTGGGAGGCAGGCTGGTGATTTTTTTTCCCTCCACACACACTCTCAGACACACACTCAGCTCTCCGTCCTTCACCGCTTTGGCCTTTTTTCTTTCGCCTTTTCTCTGCAGATTTCAGCCGCCGCGATAACACAAAGTAAAACAAAGCGCCTCCGGGGACGCACGGTGCGTAAAACGTGCGCGTACAGTCGGTCCCAAGCAGAGAAGAAACGAATCAGGAAATTAATTTGAAAGTATTAGAAAGGCCGGGCAGGACGTCTGCTGTCACAACCTATTTCCCTGCTTTAATCGGGGACGGGAGGCTGCCTGCAGGGACGGAGACCCGCACACCCCGGTCCTGCTCGTTCTCTAGTTTTCACACCTAATTTCAGCCTCGGTGAATTAGTGACAAGTCTAAATGTGTCATTTTACACGTGTGAAATATCTATATTTTTAATTATAGATGTGAAAACGAACAGTTTCTCGAGCCTCCATCTCCGGCTGCGGGTCACCGAGCCTCTCCAGCTCTGCCCCCCGTCTGCAGCGCGCACAGGAGCGGCCCGGAGAGCGAGCGGAGAAGAGGGAGAGCAAACATCTGCTCGGTACAAAGTGATTCCTCTAATCTTCCTCAGAGGAACCTGCTCAGCACCGACCTCAAACAAAAAGAGCCGAACGCCAATTTTAATTTATAAACGCGCGCGGGGTCGCAGGGGAATTGAACAGAGCGCCGAATAATAAGCATTTTCTGAACGCAACGCTCGCTGCAGACAGAAAGCTGCAGCACTTCATGGGCGTGCATGCATTTCAATCACTTTTAAAAATAATACCGATAATAAAAAAGGAAGATTATGAGTCAGGGTTGGATCACGTGGAGGTAAAATTGGCAAATTGATAAAGAAAAAAAAAAAAATGAGGATTGCAAGTTTTAAAAAGAGAAAACGCTGAAAAATAAAAACAGAATTTAAAGCTACAGGATTGAAAACATGAGGCGGTTTAAAAACAGGCCACACGCTGCTGCTCCGTGGAGTATGAAATCATAAGGACTTTATTACTGAAGACTTGGGTTATGACACTGGAATAAATAATCAGATAAATGTTCACACGTAAAAGAACAGCTGCACCAGATGTGGAGCTCTAAGAGATGCACGTGGAAGCATATTTCTCTTCTTCTGAATACAATAAATAGAAACCAAAACAAAAAGTTTTTTGTTGAGAAAAAAAAAAAAAAGCACATGAATGAAATGTGATGTAGATTCACTTACAAGCAGCTCAGAGGACAAACGGCAATAAATAATATATATATTTGTTGTTTTTCTTTTTTGACTGCATGAATCCTGACAACAAAAAAACAAAAAAGGATTTTGGAAGCTGTTGGTCAGAGCAGTGATGAAAATATACAACACAAGTGTTTTTTTTGTTTGTTTGTTTGTTTTGTTTTTTATCATTTTCTTTTTTTTAAACATTTCTTTTGGTAAACTGCTTTCAAGCCAAGACAATTTTAAAAAAACAACAAAAGATAGAAAGTTATGTGAGATTTATGAACGGTTCCCCAGTTAAGATATTTTACAAGTAGAAACTTTAAAGTGAAATAATTAAAAGATACACAGTCAAGTAATGAAGAAGCTCCAAAAGACAGATGGTACTCTTGTTTTTTTTCTCTCTCTCTGTCCTTTAAAAAGTGAAACCGCTTCGTCTTCTGGTGGGAATAAAAAGTCAGATCCTCCTGAAGCCGCTTTGTGCTGTACCTCAGCTGCAGCGTCATCACATGCCAACGCCACACCGGCTGCTCCAGTCTCTTACGGGTTTATGTTACACGCAGGTACCGTTCTCCGTCAAGAAGAAGAAGAAGAAAAAAAAAAAGCAAAATAAAAAATGCAGGAGTTGGATTTTAGTAGAAAGGTGTCGCCGGGTTTGAGTCTCTGAACATCAGGGTTCCAACCAGAAACTGATAGAAATGTCTAAAAGCCACTATCAAATAATAATAATATCAATAATAATAATGATGATGAGGATGAGGAAGAGGAGGAGGAAGAGGATGAGGGTACATTTCTTGTATCGGCTACATTTGTTGGTTGTGTTTTCTGACAATCATTGAAGGACACACTTCTCCTCTTTCTTGGCCATCTTGCCTTTGTTCTGCTCCAGCGTCCTCTCCAGGTGCTCGTCCTCCTCCTCGGCCCTGCACAGAGGTCAAGAGGTCAGAGTCTCAGGGGGAGGAGCCACACACACACACACACACACACACACACACACAGGTAACGGTGCCACGGCAACCGTCGCCGTGCCACCTGTGGAGTGGCGCGATGCCAGGGGCCGAGCCGCCACCTTTCACCCGCCTGGCACCGCCGACGGCACCGACCTGGCCCGAGTCCCACCTGAGCAGGTAAACGTTTGTTGTGGACGTTTCCTCAGAGACGCTGCTGCTGCTGCTCCAGTGTGTGTGTTGTTGTGTTTTGTTGTGTTTGTGTGTAACTCACTGCTTCTCCTGAGCGTCCAGGTCCCGGACCAGCGCGTCCCTCTTGTTCACCAGGATGACCAGCTCATCCAGCAGCAGCTGCTCCCGTCTCTTCTGGGCTTCGGTCTTCTGCCAGTCTGCAACGACATCACAGCAACACGCTGAGGAGCTGCTTCCACCCCAACACACCTCTAAACACCTGCACACCAGGAGGAAAGTTTGATCTGCCTCCTGTCTGGACGTTGAGTCGCTACAGAACTCAGACGTAAGCTGCTGACGGACTCTGAGGACCAGCAGACGGGCGGTTCATGTTCTGATGAAGCTGCTGGACTGAACAGACCCGAGCAGCTCCACAGAGTCGACACACTCGCTGCGTCGACAAACACACTCCGAGGACATTGTGATGTTAATGTGCAGCACAAACTGATCTGAGAGCAGCCGCTGGGTTCTGCACTCTGGACGGTTCTGGTCCATGTCTGAGGATCAAACTGAGACTGTTTGTATGTTTTCATTTAATTTGAGGCGAAATCTTGAACAGAAACTTGTAAACAAACACGAGCGTCTGAATGTCAACAGCCTCCTCAGCCAAACAAACAAACAAACAAGCAGGTGAGCCCCCGGTTCGAAACTCTCAGTTGTCGGGGTCTTTGCAGGAAGGGGCCCCACCGAGGCCCCACAGGGTCCAGGTGGGACCCTGATCCAAATCCCCTCAGCCTCCCCCGAGGAGGGGGGCTGCCCACAGGAGACACTCGCTCCCCCTGGGGCTCAAATATCCGCCTGGCGCCCTCGGCTCCACATTCAGCCAACACCAGGGCAGCGCTCCTCCCTCCTCCCCCTCCTCCCCCTCCTCACCCCTCCTCACCCCCAAAACTCACCCAAACAGCATCAACACCAGCGTTTGGAGCAACTTGTGCCACAAATAAACCAGATGAACTGAGGCTGGTTACAGGTGAACACGTTAAAGTCGCCTCCTCTGAGTGGAAGCAGCTCAGACAGCAGAGCGGCTTCAGGAGGCTCCGGCTCAGTGGGACGACCCAGATTCACCAGAACAAAACGAACCAGCCTCGTCCCAGAGAGGATTCAAACACAGCTGAACTTCTGTGGCGCGTAGGCAACTTCAGGCCTCTATCAATATTTAACCGGCTATTGATTCCACAATAAAAGGAGCGTTGTAAAATGTCAGTCCCAAAATAAGTGTGGCTTTATTAAAAATAAATATGCCCCCTCTCATTGAGTCAAATTGCGGCAGTCAGACTGTGTGCGCGTCACGCTGGGCTCAGTGTGTTCGTCCTCAAAGGTCTGCGCTCTCTTCATTGGCCCCGATCGGCCCTTTGAAGTCGACCACGGAGCGAAATGAACACAGTCCCAATATTTGGTTCCTCTCTTCCTCCCTTGTTCTTTTCTTTTTGCTGCTCTCAGGGAAGCAAATTTGCTCTGGTTGGGCCGGGGGAGTCGACAAACACTTCAAAATATGTCCAAACCTGCATCTGGAGGGCGTTTTTTCCTTTTTTTCTTTTAAGGACGCCGAGAAACTGAGAAAACGAGAGCAGCGGGTGAGTCATGATGTGAGTCATCAGCTTTAGATAATTGTGCGACAGGAATGTGTGCATCCGCCATCACTCTCCCACAATCCTCTGCAGGCCGCAGGAAAAAAAAACACTTCCCACAAAAAAAAAAAAAAGATCTCCTTCAGAGGACTTCTCAGCCAAAAAGCCAAAGTCCAGAGGAGGAGGAGGAGGAGGAGGAGGTGGGGGGAGGTAAGGGGTGAGGGGCTGTCAATCACACGTCGCAGAGCCCCGCCCCCCTCATTAGGAAGGTAAACAATAAAAGGAGCCGATGAGAGACGTGACCAGGCAGCACCGGAGCGAGGCAGGCTGGGTAACCGGAGCTGCAGGAACAAACAAAACAGCCTGCAGCCACTCAGAGGCCTCCCCTCCGCCAGGCCCCGCCCCCTCCTCAGACATGGGGG
>NW_007578221.1:28398-40406 GCF_000690725.1 Stegastes partitus
CCTCCTCCTCCTCCTCCTCCTCCTCCCCCCGCCGACGCTCGCATTTATTCAAGAGAGCAAACCGGCCCGAGAGCCTCGGTTCTCCCAAAGCGAGACCGACCCGCAACGCACGCATCCGTCCGTCCGCCTCACACGAAATATGGCGACTTCACATTTGAGCTTCAGGAGACAAAACAGAGGGTCGTCGGGTTTCTGCTCTCAGCTCGGAGCTCAAACCTCTTGTTAAAAAAAAAAAGGCCTCCGAAAGCTGGTTTTGGCCAAAGTCCAAGTGGAATCAAGAGACAAAAAGTGTCACCAGAGGAGGAGAAAGTGGACGACAGGAGGAGGACGACGGCTGATAAACAACAAACCAGCATCTCCACTGAGACAAAGCTCCTCTGTGGGTCACATGGTAGAACAGTTTGGTCGAGAAGTGGAACAAGATCACGGCTCTGATGATGTTTAACAAACTGAAACCTAAAATAAAACATGTTCCTTATTGTTAACATAGATAATACTGAGCTGAAGCTTCTGTCTTCACTTGTTTCTCCTGTTTGAGTTGAAAACGAGCCGCTGAGTCTGCAGGTTATGTTGAGTAAAGACGATTCTGTCACTAGATAATCAGCTAGTTAGATCATCGACTCATCGGTTTACCAGGACGTGTCGCTGGTCTGATGCTGTTTGAGGGCAGAACGGTCACCAGCAGGGGCAGAAAAACCATCGATATTAAAGCTGAAGCCATCAATGGATGAGTTGTCAACATTTAAATTAATCAGTCGGAGTCATCTTTGAGTTAAAAAAAAGTCTGAATTCTTTGATTCCAGCTTCTTAAATGTGAATATTTTCTGTTTTTTTTGCTCCTTTGTCACAACAAACTGGATAAGTTTGGGTTTTGGAGAAAACAAGACATTTGAGACGACACTTTGCACCAATATCTGACAAATTACAGACAAAAACTAGGAATTAATTTAGAAAATCATCATCAGATCAACTCATCTGTACGTATTGTTTTCTGTTATACATGTTGTGACTCTCATCTGATCCTGCTCCCTTCATTTATCACTACTAAAGTGTTTATTGTACTTTTACTTGATATTCTTCTGCAAATCTGCAGTTTTCACAGCAAAACATCCAAAATAAACTCTGTTTACTGCAGTTTCTGTCACTTCAATGTTTGATTGTTTTAGCAAATTAATGAGCCTTTTCTAAAAGATTTAACTTTATCTATTGAGGCCTGATTTTAAACTTCTAACAGAAGAAACAACCGTCTACAGACTAAAGAAATAAAGTTAATTCCGGTTGTTTCTGGTCCCCAACGTTCACTAATGTTAGTTTTTATCCGTCGTCCGTCCGTCTGACCTGCAACCAGACAGAAAGGCTCTGAACAGAAGTGAGTTGTGGAACTTTTCCACAAACTGAAGCATGAATCTGAACAAAAACGCACAAATCCAGCATCTGTTGTGCCACATGTGACGACAGGCAGCATGTAATGTGGCGTTAGCTTCACTGCAGGAGATCCTGGAGACCTGCACAAAGTTAAGACCGCCGCCGTCGCCATGTAACAGCATTTAGGATGTTTGGTTTTTGGTTTTTTTTGTGAATGAAGAAAAAACAAGCCTGAAAAGCAGCACGAGCAGCCTCCGTACGTAAACAAAGACGGCGATTTTCCCAGAATTCCCTGAAACCCGGCTGCTCGTTATCGGCGGCTCCAGTCGACCTGCAGCCCTGAAAGAGTTGGCGACATCATCAAAAGTTGCCCATGTGATAGGATTGCACAGTGCACCTAATCAATCAGGGTCTGTGGCGCGCCGCCCCGATGTGTTACAAAGCCCAAATAGATTTACAAATGATGTGTGTGTGTGTGTCGCCGTGTGTGTGTGTGTGTGTGTCGGCGGTGTGCGGAGGGATAAGCTCCTGCATAGGATTACATATTGATTTTAAACATATAAAAAAGCTTATCATATCAAACCGTAACAGGAAAAACTCTGGGACCCGGCTATGCATAAATCCCTTTTAGATGGCGAGAGGGCGTCCACTTTAAAACACGCACACACACACGCACACACACACACACACACACACACACACACACACACTGAGGAGGAAGCCAAGCCAGCGCTCTGTGTGTGTGTGTGTGTGTGTGTGTGCGTACATAGGTGTGAATCGGTAAGCAGATAAAGAGGGCATAGTGGATCAATTTTGTGGCAGCGAGATGAGAGCGTGGCATACAGATGGCATTTTCCCGCCTGGCATCACACCAAGACGCTACAAGGAGGCGGTTATCACTGAGCATGCTCCTAAACAACGCCGCCGTCTCCCGACTGGAGTCGAACCCCGAACGTGTCGGGATGTTTGAAAGTCCACGTGTTGCATCACAGCAGCGTCTCCTCTTTGTCCGTATTACTGAAAACCTGCAGTCTGAGGTTTACCTTTCTACTGTCATTATTTATCCTTTTTGCCTGATTCTAGTTGTTTTTATTTACTTCTGGTTTCCTTTAACAACACAAACAAGTCGGTGTTTGTCATAGTTGATCAGAAATTGCTTGAAAAACTGTTTTATTTGCTCTTAAATGTGAGTTAATGTGTCTGTTGTAGTTTATTTTACACGTAGAGACCAAAACAGCTCCTCATGCAGCTCTGATCTACCTCCTGTCTATGAGTAAGTTCCTCTGCAGCTGAACTGCTTTCTGAGTAAAACTGCTTTACAAGTCAACATATCTTTGCTTTTTATTTTACTGTTAGTCGGAGCAGAACTCCAGTAACCCAGAAAGTGAAAGAGGATCTTCAAATGTGCTGTGAGAAAGTTTTATTCTAACCCAAACTGAACTTTTTTCTCTAAACTAAAAGTCATTTTGGTGCCACGACTTAATAAAGCTACGAGAGCTGAACAATAATTGACTTTAGATGTTTTGTTTTTCTACGATGGACGTTGTGATGTGACAGAAATCAAACAGCTGTTTGCAGCAGATGACTTGAACATCTCGATTTGAAAAGAATTTGTAGGAGAATATTTTTTATTTTGGTTGAAATCATTTTAAACTTCTCTCCTATCCGTCCTGTTTGGATTCAGATGGTTTTAGGTTTCATTTCAGAGCTTTGTGGTGCAGGTTTAGGAGGTCAAACTAATTATTTGTGTTGCGAAAATCATCTTTACTGGAGCTGAAATATTTTCATACAACTGATTTTACTTGATTTTTTGCAACTAAATCTTCCTGTTTTTCCACTAATGTTGCTGTGAACACGTGGAGTCTGCAGCTCCACAAACTTCATCTTGTGAATAAAATAAAAAAAAATAACTCTGAGAACCTTTAAATTGGAGTAAATTACATTCGTTCAACAGACTTCTCCTGTAGACTAGACAAGAAAAATGAGTTTTTTTCTGTATCGAGTAGAAAAAATTCAGATGCGTTTGAGTAAATCGGTAGATTTTACATCCATCACAACGTCGATGCTGAAACTACAGATTGTGCAGCTCTACAAGCGACTACAACTACATTTGGACGTCAAAGTTTCAAACCAAAGCGTGACATTTTCCTAAACCCGACCACGTAGTTTTAAACTTAAACAAACGAGTGAAAATTAAAGACGTCAGCTCTGTGGCTCCTTGAATCTGGAAGCCTTTGGTCAGCGTCACAACCTTCTGGGGAGAAAACGTTTCCTTCAAAACTTCAATGAGATGCAGCGACATAATTTGAGCTGTTGGGGTCGGCGCTCAGCTCCTCTCAGTCTCCTGACCTTCTTTGTGACTTTTACGTGTTTACAATATGCGTTTTATCGCCGCACAAAAATGACCGCGAAGATCTTTTAGGTCACAAAATCTGAGAAAAGTTTAGAGGAATGTGTCCTTTAGCGGAATATCAGCTTCAAAGTTGATTTCAGAGGAAGCGTCTCCTCTTCAAAGCGCCTCGTCTTTTCTTCCTCTCATGTTTCTGAGGGTCCTGCAGCTCACATCAGCAGGACGAACGAGGACTAAAACCTCCTGAGTCACACCTTTGCCTCGCTCTCTCTCCCGGCCAGCAGCGGCACAGACGAGGCCAAACGCATGAACTTATAATCTCCTGCTTTTAACTTTCATCAGGAATGTTTGACTGCCGGACAGCGCGTTTACACACCAGGTCATTAGACGTCACGTCAGCAGAGACGTTTCTGCTCGACCGCCTCACATTCACCTGAAATCTTCACAGCAGAGAACACTGACCCTCATACAGATGTTTGTGAGATTGGAGCCTGACATCTGGAGGGCTTCCCAACTAAAAGTTCGACCCTCTTTCAGCACATTTTGTTTGCACGATACAATCTGAGGTTATGTTTGAACGACAGCATCTGAGGAACTATTAAAGATAAAATGCGGAAATTTGCACGATTATTTGTCGTCGCTTCGTGCTCCACTGGGCACAGACGTGGCCTTTAAGACCAATGATGCAAACTGTGCAGAAATTCACAGTGTGAGCACATGTATGTTTATAGAACCTGCTTAAGAGTTTGGATCGTAGTGGAGCGATCCGTTGGGTTGAATATGAGATGCTCGAAGTGACGGAGAACAATCTTTATATTCAAAAATGATGTTTCTTAGTGACATTTTGCAAATCATTCTGAAACTAAACCAGGCTGAGGAGCTCAAATTTTTCTTGTGGTGCAACTCATCATATCTGTACAAATTATATTATTATATATTATTATATTATACCATATAAAAGTATTCTATGTGTTTGTATTATTGTGACCTGCAGCTACACGTGGTTCAGAAAATATGAGCTCAAAGACGAGACTTTTAAAGATGGCGACAACTTTTTTTTTATATCCAACTCAGCCATAATCATAAATTACTGGATCTATTTGTCCAATATTGCAGATTCTTGATCGATAACATGATAAGACCCATGAAAACTGCAGGCTTTTGTCTTTAACAGTTGCTGAGATGTTGTCGTTTAAACAGCCTCAAGTTTTAATAACCCGCTGAAACCAAATGTTATCTCAGAAAACACCTCGTATAGGAGCTGACACGTCACAAATATGGAGAAATATACAAACTCTGTGCTAGAAAAACTGCAGAGAAATCAGAGATGACGGAGCAGAAATATAAGTAACCTACTGAAGTATTTTCTAATTTGCTGTCCAGATGTGCAACAATCTGGATGAAAGTTAAAAGCAGCAGTTTAAAAAAACTCTCGATGCAAAATGTCACAGACAACATTTTAAATATCTTTAGTTTATGATAAGGTGTGAATCAGATCAGAGACGATGCAGCAGAAGGACCTGAAGGTGGAACAAGCCTCATGTGTTTTATACTAATAGGTCTGGACTGGAGCTGCTCACTGACACAACCTGCGACTGTTTGGACCCACTGAAGGTAAAAGGTGTGTTTGTATCAGCTGGGTGTGTGTGTGTGTGTGTGTGTGTGTGTGTGTGTGTGTGTGTTCCTTCTCTCTCTCTGTGTCATTGACTGGCCAACCAAATCAGCAATTACTCGCACGCCCGACCATCGCTCAATGGACCTGCCCAAGCACCAAATAAGAGCCCAGCGCACACACACACACACACACACACAGGTGGACACACAAACACACCTGTGAGATGTAAACAGACAAACAGAGACCAACAGATCCTCACACACACTGACTGTAACGCACACACACACACACACATGCAGCTCTCCTCCTCCCAGCAGCTCAGAACTATCTGTGGCTGCTACAGAAAGGTAAAGCCTGTGAATGTTAAGTGCCTCCCTTAGGGAGGAAAATAAGGCCGGCTGATAAGTTAGTCAGCTGCAAATCCAACAAGTCCACATGAAGGCAGAGAGGACGGCGGTGACACGACACACACACACTATCTCTGCTCTCTCACCTCCACACACACACACACACACACACACACACACACAGGTGAGCAGGCAGACACTTCATACAAATCCGATATGTAAAGAAATGTGCACTCAGAGAAGCAGCAGGACGACACACAGCTGCTGACAGTAACACACATGAAGGAAACACACAGACACACAAACACAGAGCTCAACACAAAACACACAAAACACACACTCTGGCACGTGAAGCAGAAGAAGTGAAATCCTCTCATTTGACTGAAGCTCAATAAATAGAAATAATAAATAAATAAATAAGGTGGCTGCTGATTGCTGCACATCTGCTGCAGCTGGAGACGAATTAGCAAAGACTTCAACACCTTTGTATACGTAAAGGTGCAGACAGGAAGTGTTAGCCTGTGATGCTAACTGACCTGTAAGGTGGAATAAAGTAAGGCAGACTGAAGTGACACAACACACACACACACACACACACACACACACACACACACACACACACACACGTGAGCAGGCAGACGCTTCACACAAAGGCGCTGCATAAAGAAATGTGCACTCAGAGAAGCATACAGCTGCTGACAGTAACACACATGAAGGAAACACAAAGACACACAAACCCAGAGCTCACAACAAAACACAGAAACACAATAATACGATATCATACAATAAACACTGATAATAAAGCGGCCACTGATTGCTGCACATCTGCTGCAGCTGGAGACAAACCAGCAAATGTTCCACCACCTTTCAACACCAATAGGTTCAGACACACAAACAGTCGCACACTGAACCAAACACACGCTCCGACACGTGAAGCAGAACGGGTGGAAGCCTCCCATTTGACTGGAGCTGCAGACGCGCCGCGGCTCGATAAATAGAAATAAATAAAAGTGTCCGCTGGAGACAATCAGGCCGGACGCAGCAGCGTTCGGTCGGCTGCAGCTCCGGCTGGGTGTCTGTCCCTCCGCTGCCTCCCCGCCTCCTCTCTTGCTAATTACAATTGATTTATTATGGACCAGGTATCTTATCAGGTGCCCGGTGAAATTACAATGGGTGTCCGAAGGCTGTGTGGAGAAGGAGTGGGGGGAGGGGGGGGCGGTGGTCAATGTCGAATAGCAAAATCAATTAGCATTGATTGGCAAAAGGTTCATTTTGCCAAAGAGGACGCAGTCGAAGGGGATTAAACTTCCTTGGCCCTCTGACAACTTTGATACGACACAATGGCTGCTTTTCTGGCTGCGGTGTAGTTAACAAGCTTTCAATAGTATAACTGCATCGTTTTTTTTTTTGTACCTCACAAACCCGGCTCTCAATGCAGCTGTGGCTAGATTTCAAATCAGGCATCGGCTAGTCTGGCCTGGCTGAGAAACAGATAGCATTGATCAAGTATCAGGGAGTGAAATCCCCTCGCAAGCTCGCATCTTAATCCTCATCAAGGAGCAGAATTCAAATTGCGGTGCTTCGGGCTCCTGATGAAGGCTGGTCAACAGCCAACAAGTGGACAACATGCACCAAGGACTCACAAAAAACCACACGGGCGGAGAGAGACGACGCGCTCAGACTGTCCTGACAGCAGCTTCATCGCCCAGAGACGCAAAACAAACCACAGCTGTTGGATTCTGGCGACTCAGTAAACATCATCCAGATGTTGTGTTTTGCTAAATTAGTCACAGCATTCAGGAATCAGTCAAATTAAGTCCAGCTGTGCTTTAAAAAGGGATTTCTGTGCACATTAGTGGTTTTTCTACATCACCAGGAACATAATGGACTCTGTGGTGGAAGCTGGTGGAGATGTCAGGTTGTCAAAGTGCATCAAAACGCACAAAATGTAGAGTTTCATGCAATTTATGCTGCGACTTTTCTAAATATGAACCCTGTGCAGCCTCCCTGAGCCCCACTGCGCCGCCTTACCCTCGATGGCCAGCATGGCTCTCAGCTCCCTGTTCAGCAGTTCGAAGCGTCTCTCCAGATCGTGTTCTTTCTCCCTGTGGCAAGTTAGAGAGAGGAAAACACACACACACACACACACACAGACACACACACACAACAAAGTTCATCAATATGTTAATGACTAAATCATTAAGTACTTAAAGAAACCTGCAATAAACATCGATTCTGCTACTCGCCTGGACCTTCTCCGGCTTCGCATTAATCTACTGCACATAACTGATACTCATAGTGCGCTCACACAGCCCTGGGTGGATCTAAACGGAGGCGAAAACGCATTAAAGCTAAACGAAGGAGCAGGAAAAAGGGAAGAAGATAAAGGACTGAATGTGCATCTATGGATATTTCATGCCTGTGCGGCGCTGCTCATGTGTGTTTGTGTGCGTCTGCGCAGCACAAATTGAATTCTTCCCTCTTTCAGCCGTATTAAAAAATGAGCTAATTCGGCCCCTAATAGAATTTGTCCTTCACAGGCGTCTTTTCTCTTCGCCTGCACAAAGAGGGAACAGAAAGGGCTAATAATCAGCCCCTTCTGTCAATTGGCCACTTTAAAAGCCTCGCCTTTCCCACGATGTAATGTGATTATGAATACTTCAATCTCTCCTCCACTCGCACACTTTGAAACCCGCAAACGGGGAGAGAAGGGCGGCGCGCGCTAGCTAGCCTCCACCTGTCGCAGCTGACCACATACAAAGAGACTAGAGATAGAGTAGCGATCGCCACGTTTCTATTGATTTCATATCCCGACCGCATGTAAATCAATGCGCGGATAGACAGAGGGCTGAATGGAGTGGCGGGAACGCTCGCGCAGCTCCAACGGGTTTCATCTAACGCCTGAGTGGAGGCTTCCAGGTTTCTCAGCACGGGGACAGATTATAAAAAAAAAACTAGCTAGCGAGAGGTTTCACATAAAATAAAGTGCCTTCATTTGACTGTGGAGTGAAGGAAGCGACGTACAGCAGAGAGAGCTGGTTCTGTCGTCTGATCAGGGCGTTCTTCTTGTTGACCAGCATGAACCACTCCTGCATCATGGCCTCCTCCTCCTCCTTGTTGTTGCCTGGGGAGAGAACACACACACAAAAAACAAGCAGTTAAACTTTTATAAAAATCTCAAGCTGCTCCCTTTTAGAAATCACACAGGTTTACTGGTGAGTCTGATAGAAACCCATCAGAGGAGATGAGGCGGATAAACGCCGGCGTGGAGTCTCTTAGTCGGCATATTTCTGAGCGTGTAAATACACTCCTCGCCTATATTCCTTCTGTAAACATTCACACGCTTCACACCAGGTCCTCACAACGTCAATACGGCTTCAACCGGGGCGGGATTAACTCGGCGATTACCGTCGAGCCCCTTTACAGAGTGGAGCCTCTCACTGTAGGCCAATACATATCCCACCAATCACTCAGCGGGCCTTCGAGAGGACACGTCTCCGGGACTGGCTGCCGCTCAGCGTAATACCTGATCAGCACACAGAGATCTAGCCGGGCTCAGATGCATGGCTAATGTAAGCTTGGCCCGCGCCTGGGGCTAAAGCTCTGCGCTGTAACTTACTTACAAGCTACAATGATGGAGGGGATGCGAACAACTGATACGGACGAAGGGCGTCGAACAGTCAGACATTAGCCAGGTAGCAGAAACGGCCTCCGTTGGGTTGGACCTGGAATAAAGACGAGCTGTGGTGTCCAGTCGGACTCCCGCTGGGCGTGTTTTGGACTAAAATCAGATGATCTTAAGGTTTGGTAACCTGTGATCGCTCAACAATGACAGAGAGAAGCTGACTGGTGGTTAATGGCACTAAGGATGCTGGTTTGGGAGCAAAATATTTAATAACATAAATTACATCAAATTTCTGCACTTAAATTATCAGGATTAGTCCTTTAAACGTATTATTGCACAAACACCAAGATTCTGCACCAAAGCACCGGTTAAATGTACATTTAAAGGTGAAGGTGCTTCGTTTTCATCACTGGTTCATTCGAGGATTAGTCTCTTAACCCTGCTTCAAATTTCTTTTCTCTTTCAGTCAATTTGAGCCCAGAAATTTAAACCTCCACAAAATGATCACAATGAAAATTGTTACCCATGTTTCTGTGTGAATAGCCCTTTAAATAAAACTGAAAAAATGATGATGATCTCTTATTTAGACACCTTAATGGGCTCAAAGATAACAGGAGGGGTAAATAACTGATTGGCTGTTTTATCTATTAAAGTGAATTCATGCTTCCTAAAGCCCAAGATGATGTTTTTAAATGTCCACAAACAAATGATTTTCAGTTTACTGTCACAGAGCCACAAAAAAAACTGAAATATTAAAATTTAAGAAGTAAATTTGGCCTTTTATCTCTTGAAATATGACTCAACCTGATAAATCCATCATCAAACTAGCGGACACTTAACGGGTTAATTCATGATTGGCTGCAGCTCCAGTTAGACATATTGTCATAAAACACCATCAGAATCTTTCTGTGTGTATTTAGCTATTTATTTGTTTAGTTAAAGCATTCAGATTAGAAATCTGCAGGCTGTTTATTCTCTGGTCAAAGCATCACTTTGTGCATAAACGAACCGCTGTGGTCACTCCACTTGGATCCGTTCACGTCTAGAGCCGGCACATGAGCGTCGTGGCACTTGAGGTCAGTTAAACGGCGACGGCGGCATTAATCCGACACTCGGTTCGTCTGCGAGGAGAAAAACGGATGAAAACGCGCGAGATGAAAGATCGTCTCAGGGCTTATGTTATTATCGCTGGCTGCTGAGAGGAAGGTTTGAGCCGCCACGACAGACATCACAACAGAATTAACACCGAGAGGACTTCTGTGACACTTACTCACTAATTAAGCTCCGGTTTAAAGAGATGCAAACGTTTCTTTAACCGTCTGCTGTTTGTTTGTGATGGATTCAGCCAATAGCTGATTTAGAGCAAACACCTGCGCAGGAAAGCAACCTGTAAATAAATGATTTAGCAGCTCAGGACAGGAGGAAACCAAATAAAAAGGCATTTCTCCAGCGCAGAGCGAGGGAGCAGCGGGCCACTGCGTCACCGATGACAAAAGGCAGACGCGTGGACGGATGTGTGCACGGACACCGGTGAGCGTGTGGACATTTGAGATACTCTGAGCCAGCAGATGTATGTAATTTCATTTAGGAGGAGGGAGCAGGGAGGAGGAGGAGGAGGAGGAGGGAGAAAAAAAAAAAAAACGAATGAAAGAAAGCTTCAGGATTTAGCGGAATCGGGGGCTCGTGGATTACTGTAGTCAACTTTGAAATGGACGACACTCGGAGGGGGGATAAAGCCGGCGCTGACAGGTCATTGTGCTGCCTCGAAGTCAAATAAAACAAGCAAATAATAATGGCAAATATTAAGCTCCTGTGACATTGTGGCGAGGCGGGTTGGAAGACGAGGGGGGATTATAAAGCTATATCCCCCACCGCTAGCCAGCCAGCAGCTACCAGCCAACCACGCTTTATGAAAGGAGGCGAAGGGAGGGAGAGGGAGGAGAGAGGGAGGCAGCGAGGTCAGAGGAAAAGGTAGGAGAAGAGAAGAAGAGAAAAAAAGGAAGGAAGGAAGGAAGGAAGGGAGGGGAAGTGGTGAGGAGGTAGGAGGTAGGAGGGAGGGCGAGCAGGTGAGTGAGGGGACGGATGGATGGAGGGAGGCAGGACGAGCGGTGCAGGACACTTGACAGCTGCTCAGCATCCGCCTCCCTTCAGCCCGACTCTCCAGGGCTGAACTCTGACCTGCACATGGCACCTGACTCTTAAAGAGACAGAAGGAGCTGCTTCACCGGGTAGATGTGGCTGCTAGAAAATCTCCTATTGATAAAAAATAGGGATAGGACAGATAAGAAAACCACTGCCAGCTGCTACACTGGGCTTTTAGTGATTCTTATTTGTAAAAATTAAACCTTTACTGCAGTGTTTGCTCTTTTTTAACACCAATCATAATTCTATTTACTGGAAGGTACTTTTGCAAAGCACCTTGTTGTCTTAGATAAACAATATTACTGCACGTGTAATGATCTTATCTTACATATATATTGCATGTTAGTTTGTTTATTGCATTATTTTTTTCTTTGATGTTTGATTTTTTTGCAAAGCACTTTATAATGTTGTTTTCATGAGGTGCTACACAAATAACACTATTATTATTATTATTATTATTATTGGGAAGGTGGCATTCAGAAAATACACTCTAATGCAATAAAAAATGATTTCCCATAGTCCCCTGATGTATTTAATACAGAAATGCAACCACTATGCAATTTT
>NW_007578221.1:42621-55967 GCF_000690725.1 Stegastes partitus
CACACACACACACACACAGGTGGACACACAAACACACCTGTGAGATGTAAACAGACAAACAGAGACCAACAGATCCTCACACACACTGACTGTAACGCACACACACACACACACACATGCAGCTCTCCTCCTCCCAGCAGCTCAGAACTATCTGTGGCTGCTACAGAAAGGTAAAGCCTGTGAATGTTAAGTGCCTCCCTTAGGGAGGAAAATAAGGCCGGCTGATAAGTTAGTCAGCTGCAAATCCAACAAGTCCACATGAAGGCAGAGAGGACGGCGGTGACACGACACACACACACTATCTCTGCTCTCTCACCTCCACACACACACACACACACACACACACACACACAGGTGAGCAGGCAGACACTTCATACAAATCCGATATGTAAAGAAATGTGCACTCAGAGAAGCAGCAGGACGACACACAGCTGCTGACAGTAACACACATGAAGGAAACACACAGACACACAAACACAGAGCTCAACACAAAACACACAAAACACACACTCTGGCACGTGAAGCAGAAGAAGTGAAATCCTCTCATTTGACTGAAGCTCAATAAATAGAAATAATAAATAAATAAATAAGGTGGCTGCTGATTGCTGCACATCTGCTGCAGCTGGAGACGAATTAGCAAAGACTTCAACACCTTTGTATACGTAAAGGTGCAGACAGGAAGTGTTAGCCTGTGATGCTAACTGACCTGTAAGGTGGAATAAAGTAAGGCAGACTGAAGTGACACAACACACACACACACACACACACACACACACACACACACACACACACACACGTGAGCAGGCAGACGCTTCACACAAAGGCGCTGCATAAAGAAATGTGCACTCAGAGAAGCATACAGCTGCTGACAGTAACACACATGAAGGAAACACAAAGACACACAAACCCAGAGCTCACAACAAAACACAGAAACACAATAATACGATATAATACAATAAACACTGATAATAAAGCGGCCACTGATTGCTGCACATCTGCTGCAGCTGGAGACAAACCAGCAAATGTTTCACCACCTTTCAACACCAGTAGGTTCAGACACACAAACAGTCGCACACTGAACCAAACACACGCTCCGACACGTGAAGCAGAACGGGTGGAAGCCTCCCATTTGACTGGAGCTGCAGACGCGCCGCGGCTCGATAAATAGAAATAAATAAAAGTGTCCGCTGGAGACAATCAGGCCGGACGCAGCAGCGTTCGGTCGGCTGCAGCTCCGGCTGGGTGTCTGTCCCTCCGCTGCCTCCCCGCCTCCTCTCTTGCTAATTACAATTGATTTATTATGGACCAGGTATCTTATCAGGTGCCCGGTGAAATTACAATGGGTGTCCGAAGGCTGTGTGGAGAAGGAGTGGGGGGAGGGGGGGGCGGTGGTCAATGTCGAATAGCAAAATCAATTAGCATTGATTGGCAAAAGGTTCATTTTGCCAAAGAGGACGCAGTCGAAGGGGATTAAACTTCCTTGGCCCTCTGACAACTTTGATACGACACAATGGCTGCTTTTCTGGCTGCGGTGTAGTTAACAAGCTTTCAATAGTATAACTGCATCGTTTTTTTTTTTGTACCTCACAAACCCGGCTCTCAATGCAGCTGTGGCTAGATTTCAAATCAGGCATCGGCTAGTCTGGCCTGGCTGAGAAACAGATAGCATTGATCAAGTATCAGGGAGTGAAATCCCCTCGCAAGCTCGCATCTTAATCCTCATCAAGGAGCAGAATTCAAATTGCGGTGCTTCGGGCTCCTGATGAAGGCTGGTCAACAGCCAACAAGTGGACAACATGCACCAAGGACTCACAAAAAACCACACGGGCGGAGAGAGACGACGCGCTCAGACTGTCCTGACAGCAGCTTCATCGCCCAGAGACGCAAAACAAACCACAGCTGTTGGATTCTGGCGACTCAGTAAACATCATCCAGATGTTGTGTTTTGCTAAATTAGTCACAGCATTCAGGAATCAGTCAAATTAAGTCCAGCTGTGCTTTAAAAAGGGATTTCTGTGCACATTAGTGGTTTTTCTACATCACCAGGAACATAATGGACTCTGTGGTGGAAGCTGGTGGAGATGTCAGGTTGTCAAAGTGCATCAAAACGCACAAAATGTAGAGTTTCATGCAATTTATGCTGCGACTTTTCTAAATATGAACCCTGTGCAGCCTCCCTGAGCCCCACTGCGCCGCCTTACCCTCGATGGCCAGCATGGCTCTCAGCTCCCTGTTCAGCAGTTCGAAGCGTCTCTCCAGATCGTGTTCTTTCTCCCTGTGGCAAGTTAGAGAGAGGAAAACACACACACACACACACACACAGACACACACACACAACAAAGTTCATCAATATGTTAATGACTAAATCATTAAGTACTTAAAGAAACCTGCAATAAACATCGATTCTGCTACTCGCCTGGACCTTCTCCGGCTTCGCATTAATCTACTGCACATAACTGATACTCATAGTGCGCTCACACAGCCCTGGGTGGATCTAAACGGAGGCGAAAACGCATTAAAGCTAAACGAAGGAGCAGGAAAAAGGGAAGAAGATAAAGGACTGAATGTGCATCTATGGATATTTCATGCCTGTGCGGCGCTGCTCATGTGTGTTTGTGTGCGTCTGCGCAGCACAAATTGAATTCTTCCCTCTTTCAGCCGTATTAAAAAATGAGCTAATTCGGCCCCTAATAGAATTTGTCCTTCACAGGCGTCTTTTCTCTTCGCCTGCACAAAGAGGGAACAGAAAGGGCTAATAATCAGCCCCTTCTGTCAATTGGCCACTTTAAAAGCCTCGCCTTTCCCACGATGTAATGTGATTATGAATACTTCAATCTCTCCTCCACTCGCACACTTTGAAACCCGCAAACGGGGAGAGAAGGGCGGCGCGCGCTAGCTAGCCTCCACCTGTCGCAGCTGACCACATACAAAGAGACTAGAGATAGAGTAGCGATCGCCACGTTTCTATTGATTTCATATCCCGACCGCATGTAAATCAATGCGCGGATAGACAGAGGGCTGAATGGAGTGGCGGGAACGCTCGCGCAGCTCCAACGGGTTTCATCTAACGCCTGAGTGGAGGCTTCCAGGTTTCTCAGCACGGGGACAGATTATAAAAAAAAAACTAGCTAGCGAGAGGTTTCACATAAAATAAAGTGCCTTCATTTGACTGTGGAGTGAAGGAAGCGACGTACAGCAGAGAGAGCTGGTTCTGTCGTCTGATCAGGGCGTTCTTCTTGTTGACCAGCATGAACCACTCCTGCATCATGGCCTCCTCCTCCTCCTTGTTGTTGCCTGGGGAGAGAACACACACACAAAAAACAAGCAGTTAAACTTTTATAAAAATCTCAAGCTGCTCCCTTTTAGAAATCACACAGGTTTACTGGTGAGTCTGATAGAAACCCATCAGAGGAGATGAGGCGGATAAACGCCGGCGTGGAGTCTCTTAGTCGGCATATTTCTGAGCGTGTAAATACACTCCTCGCCTATATTCCTTCTGTAAACATTCACACGCTTCACACCAGGTCCTCACAACGTCAATACGGCTTCAACCGGGGCGGGATTAACTCGGCGATTACCGTCGAGCCCCTTTACAGAGTGGAGCCTCTCACTGTAGGCCAATACATATCCCACCAATCACTCAGCGGGCCTTCGAGAGGACACGTCTCCGGGACTGGCTGCCGCTCAGCGTAATACCTGATCAGCACACAGAGATCTAGCCGGGCTCAGATGCATGGCTAATGTAAGCTTGGCCCGCGCCTGGGGCTAAAGCTCTGCGCTGTAACTTACTTACAAGCTACAATGATGGAGGGGATGCGAACAACTGATACGGACGAAGGGCGTCGAACAGTCAGACATTAGCCAGGTAGCAGAAACGGCCTCCGTTGGGTTGGACCTGGAATAAAGACGAGCTGTGGTGTCCAGTCGGACTCCCGCTGGGCGTGTTTTGGACTAAAATCAGATGATCTTAAGGTTTGGTAACCTGTGATCGCTCAACAATGACAGAGAGAAGCTGACTGGTGGTTAATGGCACTAAGGATGCTGGTTTGGGAGCAAAATATTTAATAACATAAATTACATCAAATTTCTGCACTTAAATTATCAGGATTAGTCCTTTAAACGTATTATTGCACAAACACCAAGATTCTGCACCAAAGCACCGGTTAAATGTACATTTAAAGGTGAAGGTGCTTCGTTTTCATCACTGGTTCATTCGAGGATTAGTCTCTTAACCCTGCTTCAAATTTCTTTTCTCTTTCAGTCAATTTGAGCCCAGAAATTTAAACCTCCACAAAATGATCACAATGAAAATTGTTACCCATGTTTCTGTGTGAATAGCCCTTTAAATAAAACTGAAAAAATGATGATGATCTCTTATTTAGACACCTTAATGGGCTCAAAGATAACAGGAGGGGTAAATAACTGATTGGCTGTTTTATCTATTAAAGTGAATTCATGCTTCCTAAAGCCCAAGATGATGTTTTTAAATGTCCACAAACAAATGATTTTCAGTTTACTGTCACAGAGCCACAAAAAAAACTGAAATATTAAAATTTAAGAAGTAAATTTGGCCTTTTATCTCTTGAAATATGACTCAACCTGATAAATCCATCATCAAACTAGCGGACACTTAACGGGTTAATTCATGATTGGCTGCAGCTCCAGTTAGACATATTGTCATAAAACACCATCAGAATCTTTCTGTGTGTATTTAGCTATTTATTTGTTTAGTTAAAGCATTCAGATTAGAAATCTGCAGGCTGTTTATTCTCTGGTCAAAGCATCACTTTGTGCATAAACGAACCGCTGTGGTCACTCCACTTGGATCCGTTCACGTCTAGAGCCGGCACGTGAGCGTCGTGGCACTTGAGGTCAGTTAAACGGCGACGGCGGCATTAATCCGACACTCGGTTCGTCTGCGAGGAGAAAAACGGATGAAAACGCGCGAGATGAAAGATCGTCTCAGGGCTTATGTTATTATCGCTGGCTGCTGAGAGGAAGGTTTGAGCCGCCACGACAGACATCACAACAGAATTAACACCGAGAGGACTTCTGTGACACTTATTCACTAATTAAGCTCCGGTTTAAAGAGATGCAAACGTTTCTTTAACCGTCTGCTGTTTGTTTGTGATGGATTCAGCCAATAGCTGATTTAGAGCAAACACCTGCGCAGGAAAGCAACCTGTAAATGAATGATTTAGCAGCTCAGGACAGGAGGAAACCAAATAAAAAGGCATTTCTCCAGCGCAGAGCGAGGGAGCAGCGGGCCACTGCGTCACCGATGACAAAAGGCAGACGCGTGGACGGATGTGTGCACGGACACCGGTGAGCGTGTGGACATTTGAGATACTCTGAGCCAGCAGATGTATGTAATTTCATTTAGGAGGAGGGAGCAGGGAGGAGGAGGAGGAGGAGGAGGGAGAAAAAAAAAAAAAACGAATGAAAGAAAGCTTCAGGATTTAGCGGAATCGGGGGCTCGTGGATTACTGTAGTCAACTTTGAAATGGACGACACTCGGAGGGGGGATAAAGCCGGCGCTGACAGGTCATTGTGCTGCCTCGAAGTCAAATAAAACAAGCAAATAATAATGGCAAATATTAAGCTCCTGTGACATTGTGGCGAGGCGGGTTGGAAGACGAGGGGGGATTATAAAGCTATATCCCCCACCGCTAGCCAGCCAGCAGCTACCAGCCAACCACGCTTTATGAAAGGAGGCGAAGGGAGGGAGAGGGAGGAGAGAGGGAGGCAGCGAGGTCAGAGGAAAAGGTAGGAGAAGAGAAGAAGAGAAAAAAAGGAAGGAAGGAAGGAAGGAAGGGAGGGGAAGTGGTGAGGAGGTAGGAGGTAGGAGGGAGGGCGAGCAGGTGAGTGAGGGGACGGATGGATGGAGGGAGGCAGGACGAGCGGTGCAGGACACTTGACAGCTGCTCAGCATCCGCCTCCCTTCAGCCCGACTCTCCAGGGCTGAACTCTGACCTGCACATGGCACCTGACTCTTAAAGAGACAGAAGGAGCTGCTTCACCGGGTAGATGTGGCTGCTAGAAAATCTCCTATTGATAAAAAATATGAACAGGACAGATAAGAAAACCACTGCCAGCTGCTATACTGGACTTTTAGTGATTCTTATTTGTAAAAATTAAACCTTTACTGCAGTGTTTGCTCTTTTTTAACACCAATCATAATTCTATTTACTGGAAGGTACTTTTGCAAAGCACCTTGTTGTCTTAGATAAACAATATTACTGCACGTGTAATGATCTTATCTTACATATATATTGCATGTTAGTTTGTTTATTGCATTATTTTTTTCTTTGATGTTTGATTTTTTTGCAAAGCACTTTATAATGTTGTTTTCATGAGGTGCTACACAAATAACACTATTATTATTATTATTATTATTATTGGGAAGGTGGCATTCAGAAAATACACTCTAATGCAATAAAAAATGATTTCCCATAGTCCCCTGATGTATTTAATACAGAAATGCAACCACTATGCAATTTTTATTATTGATTATCCTGTCATTAATTGGTTGATTAATTGGATTATTTGCCTTTTGTTTAGCCAGTAAAATGTCAAAGCATAGCAAAAAATGGTCATCTTAATTTCTCAGGGGTCAAAAGTAGTTTTTTTTGCCCAAAACCCCAAAATATTCAGATTATAAGGAGGATAGTTACATTCAAGAAGCTGGAAAATGAGAACACCTGCAGTCTTGCCCAGAAAAAATAATAACTTTAGGTAAAAAACAGTAAAGTTTGCTAAAAATAGTTGTCGACCGGGTTTTTTGGGAACACGTCACTGTTACTGAGAAAGCGATATACATTTGCAGTAAAAATGACACGAATCCCAAGAGAAAACTTTGTTAACACAGCTTAGTTTATGTATATGTTTAATTAAAAGAGAACTTTATCAGTGCTGATTGGCTGTCTCTTGTGAGTTGTAACCAATCAGATCGCGCTGTGGGCGGGACGTTGCTCAGGACCAGATTTTACATTTATTTACTTTATCAGGAATATGTTAAAAATAGTAATAATTCTACCAATAAATGAGAAAAACGGTTAATAATCAGCCCATAAAAAACAACAATGGCCGTTTGTGTGTAGTCGTAGATCTGCTCTGCTGCTCAAAGCATAAATCAAAGCTCTAATGTCGGGTGTGAATCCCACTGGGACGACACTTCTTGTAGAAATCCATCCACTCGCTGTGGCGTAATGAGCGCATCCATAAAACAACATATGTTAAGAGTGAAAACAGCAGAGAAACGAAAAGGAAAAAAAAAAATCAGCTCAACGTTGTGTTGTATGAAGACAAATGGTGTAAATATCCCTGGCAAGCCCCGCTGACACTGTGTCTGTGAATCCAGCCTTGGCTCGGAGACGCCGCGGATCCATGCTGGCTCTCAGGGGGCCATCTTGGATCAAAGCATCTGGCGGTTTGGCAGGTTGCATTCTGGGTCTTGCTTGCTCGCCTTACACGCCACTTCTCGGTGCTCAACACAGAGCGGGAACAGGCCAAACTCTGCTGAGACCGAAGCGATGAATTTGGCACCGGGACAATGTTTGATCAGGACATCAAAGGGTTAGTGGAACATGTCGGATGCAGATACACCGGGGTTCCCTTCCTACAGGAAACTTTATCGACATTAATATCATGCTTAGTGCTAGCTCAGCTATCAATGTGGACGCGCTGATGAGAAACCGAAGATACAATCAAGTCAAGACACACACACAGAGCTGAGATACAAGCGATAGACATATCCAACCAGCCTCTATCTGATCGCCTGCTCGCTTCTTCTCTTGTTTCCGTCTCGGAAACGCAACCGGGACACGATGACACAAGCGCTGTCCTTCAGGCATGAAGAGGAAGCTGGTTAGCATAGGTCACCGGGTGCTTGTGTGCATCCGTACGAGAGAGAAATAAAGAAATGGGGGGAAAAAAGAGAAAGGGTGAAAAAAGACAGAGTGAGCCTCAATAGCCAAATAAGATTAAGATAGCCATCTTGGCCACTGTTCCATTCAGTGTAGATAGGAATAATGAAACCCACCCCGAGGTGCTGCTGGCCTGCTATGGCTCTGAATCAAGTGTTCAATGCAGTGCCTGGCCTCACTAAACACATGCAAGACTTGGTTTTAGAGAGTAAACATAAGAATTGATTTGCCAGGATTTAGGAATACGAGCGAACAGCATCTGTTTGGAGACGGAAGGTTTTATTCTCTCGAGCCTCAAAGTGTAAAAAGAGGCGACTAAACATCCAAAAAAAGCTGCACTGCTTCATGAAGACTACAGTTAGTTCAATACTTTATCTTTTATTTCCTTCTTTTATCGTTTATTTCTAACTTACTATTTATCTGATGAAGCTCGAGCATCGAAACGTCGCCCATAAATGTTTTTTTTCTTTTTGCAAAACTCGTCTCTCCTTCATCTGAAAAACTCTTTTGTGCTTTAAATCATCCATCAGATATTTGTTTCCTTAATATATGAAATGTTGTATCTAACGATTCTAAACCTGGATATTTAGTGGATCCAGTATCCCACATTTTTCTGATTATTGGTATTTTCATTTTCTTTAACTGATTTCCAATAAAATAATAATTGTAAAATGTGCTACTGTAGCTTTTATGAAGCTGTCCTCTCTGTCATCAATCTGCGATTCTGAGAAATTTCGGCAATATCCGACATCATGAGCAACAGTCAAACAACATCGAACGATAAATTTCTAAGAGTTCTATTAATTTAAAAAATGGAAAACGCGAATAAACAAAATGCATTTCAATAAAGTTTTGTATTGGAGTTTGTGTTATTCTAGATTCTTGGCACCAATATTTTCATTTTTGCTGCACATCTGTTCCACGTCAGTTATGGGTCTCCCTGATCAGTAATAATTATTACACTGGGTTACAAAAACAGACTTTTTTGAAGGTTTCTAGGATTTTTTTTAACTGATTCAGGACGTTTTTGCAACGCTGAATCCAGAAATGACGTCTGCTTCTCTGTATCAGGTCAGGGTTTTACGCCAACGCGATTTTAAAAAATCATTTTTACCACTAAATCGATGACTTTTTTGACATTAGTGACTGATTTATTTTAGCATTTCTCAAATGAAATCGGATTTTAGAGGAAAAATGTCATTTTCTAATCCTTTGCATGAGCTAAATGATCCAAACGTTGATGAGCGTAAACATTTATAAAGGTCAATACAAGTAAATTACATGTTTCATCAAATCAAAAATCAAATCATTGAGCAAAACGGATGTAATATTTGGATTCAGCTCATTGCAGCTGTCTAAAATCTGCTCAAAATGGGTGTAGACCAGTGTTATCTATACTGGTTCTGACAAAAACAACACATCTTTGGACTCTTATTGTGAAACGTGTGATTTGTAAAAACACTAATCAGTTTCCTAAAATCCAAGCTCTGTGTGAACAACTAGTTTTTCAGTTTGCATGTAAGTAAAACTGAATTTAAGTGAGCAACACTTTATGCTTGATGATTAATTATAAAAATAAGGTTTATTTTCTCTAATTTCATTTATCGTTGGTTTAAATGTCAGAGGTCAACACTCTGACCTTCCAGTGATGCTGCAGCCTTCAGACCACCGGTTCATCCCACAGCTTACTACCTACACTCACTGGTTCAAGCAGAACATCTCTCCTCCCTGAGAAGCTTCTCCTCTCTGAGGGAGGAAAACGAAGCAGACAGAAAGAGAAACACATTAAAAGCTGCGATCACAGCACGTTCATCTCATTTCTTATCCCACCATTTTGTCATTTAATCCAATAGCTGCTAATCCAATTTGTCTATCGGACATGTAAAAAGGCGGAGGAGGAGGAGGAGGAGGAGGAGGAGAAAGAGGAGGAGGAGATAGAGCCCAACTTCTCTTCTGTGCTCGAGTCACTTTCTCAATTGCGGTTTATTTAGGGCCGAGGCGCACTTGTGTCGCTCCCATCGCTCTCTCCATCCGAGCGTCAAGCCCGTCTGATATCAGCGGGGATCAGGGAAGATGAAAGCCAAAGACACATGAAAGGAAATGAGAAAAGAAGGAATAAAAAGAACAGGATGAACATTGTTTCCTGTGATTAGGTAAGAGCTCGTTAAAAGGCTGTCACTGCAGCGATGTGAATATGCATGACAGGGGCCGGCCTAATCAGAGGCGAGGGCCGGAGGGGGGGAATTGTGTGGAAGGAGCCTCCTGAAGACTTGATTTAATTAATGTGAGTAGACGAGCGTCTCGTTAGGAAGCGGACTGGAGCTTGTGAGCGAGAAAAGGTTAGGCAGCTCTCACATTCAGCTTAAACATAATCTGAAACCTTTCAAGCTGGAGGAGATTTCCAGGCACCAAACCCAACAGATTTATTCTCCCTTTCTTCCCGTTACAGCGCGTTTTAGTCGAGGCTGTTATTCAGAGCGACGAGCAACACTCGCCGCGTTCACCGCTCAGCGACATTACAGCACTCGTGTAAGAATCAAACTCCTTCTGCTCCACGCTGCACATGAATCTCTGCTGCGCTGCCCCATTCTGCTCCGGCCTCGGCTGGAGTGGTGCTGAGGGCTATTTCTTTCAGGGAGTCTTGTACGAGGCCTTTTTAGCCGCCTTCAATGGCACAATGGCGCGAGCGTATAGAGCAGATTCCTGCTTTATTGAACCTGTGTATAATGTCCGCTGAATGGAACACATTAACCGATTCACGCTCACCTCCTTCCCTTCCTCCCTCCCTCCCTCCCTCCCTTCCTCCCCTCCAGACAGAAAAAGGAGAAAAGTAAAATACTAGGAGGAAAAAAAAAACCCTCCTCTCACACTGAGGCACAATGAGTGCCTTTTCCACTGGTGTCATTTGTCAACCACTGCTTGCTTTACAACATACAAAAGACGTGGAGGTGGAGGAGAGAGCAGGAGAGCTTCTGGAGGCAGGGAGGTGAATGAGCTCCTCTCCATAATCATAAGTGGAGCTGCTTAATGATTTGTTTCTGCTCAGACGTTACTCCAACAGCGGAGGTGCATGTCTCAGTCAGCAGGGGGTCACATGAGGCATTTAGTTTGAATAATCAATAATCAGAGAAAATCTGGACGGGATGAAAGTAAAATAAAAGATGCTGATATAAAAAACAAATGAAAGAATTAGAAGGTTTGAAATGAACATCTGTGGAGTAGTTGTAATTTTATCTAGAATGAAAATGCTTCAGCTTGTTTGCTCTGATATTCAGTCCATACCGGCCAACTGATTATTAATGAGTCTAATCGGAGCAGAGCGGTTCCTGGTCGTCTCTCCTTTGCCTTGATGCTTGACGGTAATAACAGCAGACATGAGGTCACGATTACAACCTATCAAGTCCACCAGGATTGAATATAAAACAATACCTCGCTCTGTAAACCAACAAGATTTAGGTAAAAACTTCCTACAACAAATATCTGATAACAAATCTGATTCTCTGCAACACAAAGAAGTCCTGCAGCTCTGTGGAACCACAACAACCACGACTACAAGTACGAGTCCTGATGTGCAAAATGACAAACTCATGTTGGCATAAATCTTAAAGAAACAACAGCAAAAGTTGGATTTCTTTCTATATTTTACAAAGATGTATAACATTTTTCCAAGTTTCCAGGTGTGACCAACACTGGGGGAAAAAAAAAGATTTTTAAGACTTAATATTTCTGTTTACCACCTCTATGGTGCTGTTTTCACTCTAGTCTGCACATGGACTCCATGCTGAGTGTATCTTCCAACAACTTGCTGCTCTGTACATCAACGCTGAGCCGTGTCACATTGTTTTATTGATAACGTTTGTTTTGTTTTACTTTCAGTCTCTCTAATTGGTTTCTATACTTGAGTTCTTTCTGCTCAAACACAGCCTGCAGCTCAGCTGAGAAGTCTCTGAATTTACATCACAGCAGAGTTTTTGTTTTGTTTTTTCTTACATGATCTGATTTTGAAATGACACACAGATGAAATATTGTGATTCTGAGCTTAGATTTTGTACATTTTTCCGACAAAGCGGAACGTCACGTGATCAGAGGATCAAATATGATTCTTGTCTAAAGAACTGCTCTTGAAACCAACACATCCACGAACATACAAAACGCAGCCTGAAGATTTTAGAAACAACGTAGGCCTGTAGCATCACTAATCACTAATAACTAAATCAGCTACCAAACGTTACAACGACATGTTAAGACTTGTTTAATCAGGCTCTAACCATAAACAGAATTTTTTTCCTGACAAACTAAACTAAGTTTTAGCGGACATCATGCGGTTCTGTTCCATGGGCTGATGGACTCTGGATGGCAGAAGGCAGCTTCATCAAAGTCTTTTCTTCGTCACTGTTTGAACACTCATAGGCAACGGGTTTGTTCTGCTAATGCGTCTCCTCCTTTGCATCCTTCTCCCCGTTAAACACACTCGTCTGCTGAGACTCTGCTTCGTCTAGGGAAACAGAAACGCGCTCGCCGCCGCCGTGCAAACACACCTGACCTCAGAGGCAGCAGCCGGCCAGCCTCCACACACCTCTCGTTCCTCCGCCTCAGAGGTCCAGAGGTGCTGGGGGCTCGGGCAAACAGAGCTCGCATAATGGACTCGCTCTGGAGGTGAAACGCTCGTATTATTACATTTTCTGCTGCTTGCACAAGAGCTGAAGAGTGTATTTGTGCAGGAGGAGTCGTTTACTTTCTCTGAACTCTTCTCCTCTTTGAAGTTGCTTAATAAGGAACGAGGGATCAGCTGAACACGGTGGCCGATATTTGGCATTTTTATCGGTAAATTATGGATCAATTAAATGCGCTGCTGCAGGTCTGATGCACAAAAACAAGAAACACAAGCAGTTACCACAAACCAGGGAATTAGCTTCTCTCACAGCGGCTAAGGCTACGCTAACGGCTAGCGGCTAAGTTAGCAGGCAGCCACAGATTAACCTGAAAACTATAATTAATAATGATTTAAGACCTTAGTGGTGATACGGAGAAGAGAACAGCAGACCTAACTGCAGGAGACAAACTGATGAATCTCAGTCCTTTAATCCCTCCTGTTCCTGTTTTACATCTTCAGTTATCGTCACCGTTAATAATGAAGAAGCCTCGTTATGAATGACAGGTTCTCTGCTATCACATTAGATTTAATGTATATCGGCTCCAAATATCGGCCTTCCTTGATCACCAATAATCAGTATCAGCCCTAAAAACAACAAAAACAAACATAAACACACAAAAACAAACAAAAACACACATAAACACACTGCTCCATCCCTGTAAGGAACTACAACGCAGTCAGATTAGAGCAAAACAAATGCCATTCCTGCAGTATTCTTGTTTTTTTATTTGTCTAGCAGAAGCAGCCAAGCCGTGACAATCACACAT
>NW_007578221.1:55977-58324 GCF_000690725.1 Stegastes partitus
TAATGATTTAAGACCTTAGTGGTGATACAGAGAAGAGAACAGCAGACCTAACTGCAGGAGACAAAATGATGAATCTCAGTACTTTAATCCCTCCTGTTCCTGTTTTACATCTTCAGTTATCGTCACCGTTAATAATGAAGAAGTCTCGTTATGAATGACAGGTTCTCTGCTATCACATCAGATTTAATGTATATCGGCTCCAAATATCAGCCTTCCTTGATCACCAATAATCAGTATCGGCCCGAAAACCAAACAAAAACAAACAAAAACACACAAAAACAAACAAAAACACACATAAACACACTGCTCCATCCCTGTAAGGAACTACAACGCAGTCAGATTAGAGCAAAACAAATGCCATTCCTGCAGTATTCTTGTTTTTTTTTTTATTTGTCTAGCAGAAGCAGCCAAGCCGTGACAATCACACATATACACTCCACCTCCTCCTCCACTCGCCCCCCTCGCTCCTCCCCCGCCTCCCCCACACTCCATCAAATTGTGTTTTTGCCACAAATCAATAAACATTATCAGAGAGTGGCAGACTATGGGCTGGTGGAGGCAGCCTGTGTCTGTTAAAGCCCAGACCGCCCTGTCTCTATCACAGCCTGGGTGAGGAGGCCAGGAGGGAACAGAGGAGGAGGAGGAGGACGCTGAGGCAACACCACAAACAGCCAATGTAAAAAAAAACAAAACGCAAAAGGCAGAATACATAGAAAAAGAGCCACAATTACACACAGACACGCTGGGTGATCAAACGGCGAGTTTTTCGGTGCATGTGCAGTCCTACAGAGAGCGACTCCTCACATCCATACAAACAGAGACAGTAGAAAACAATCAAAGTGAGCAGACTGGAAAAGAAAAGAAGGCCAGCGAAGCATTAAGGTGTTTAACAATAATCCTAACAGTACGGCGCAGGCTGTTTTGACCACGCCACTCAATAAGAAATTACAAGAAGAAGAGGGGGAGAAGAAAAAAAAAAAAATCAGTCTAAAGTCAACAGCGACTTGAAACACTCGCTAACCCATTAGGCCGCTGTATCACCGCTCTATGCTTGTCAGCTCGCTTTAGCTTTAGCGTCAGAAATCCTCTCCAACGCTCTACACGAACCATTTAACTGAGCCCCAAATAAGATGATTTTCAACCTGTCCCCACTTAGCTGGGGGCTGCAGGAGGAGAATCAGGGGGCCTGCCATACACCATTTCTCAATTACCTTTCTCATTATTGTCACCCGTGTTCATTACTCCCATTATCACCCCGCTCTTTCTGCTGCACCCCCACTTTAGGCTAGCTGTGGCTGTCGTGGTGGATGAAGAGAGAGGGAGAGAGGAGGAGGAGGGTTTTTTTTTTTGCGAGGCCAGAGCACTTCAGGTAATTAATATAGCAAGAAGGGGGCAGATGAGAGGAGAACATGTGAGTGTACGTACGCCTGTGTGTGTGTGTGTGTGTGTGTTTTTACTGAAGACGCCTGATTGGGGAGCTCACCTGCCGATACCCCCTAAAAGGTATTTCATTAGCGAGGCTTTTTACCATACAAGCAGAGCAACAAAGGCCCGGTTACGCCTGTCTCCACTCCAGCTCGACGGGGCCCTCCAGGACGTCTGTGGCTGTGTGCGGGAAGAGCAAAGACGAGTGGAGGAGCCGAGGAGAGAGGCGAGGAGAGGCTATCCCCGTTCATAATCTCATGACAAAAGGCAAAAAGGCATCATCCTATTACCAGCGTGATCTTCACCAGCTCCTGCTAGCTCCTTTCCACAGGGGGCTCTCTTTTATTATTAAGGTGAGTGGGTGATAGGGAGCAGGGAAGGCGCCTGGCACCTCCCCATTAGCCCTGGGACAAGAGTAGGTACGAAGGGGGGAGCGGCCAGAGGAGAGACCCCATGCTAAGGTTTTCCTCTTTCTGTTTTTCAGAATGAGAGCCTTTGCTTGGACACTTGGGGGGTGGCTTCTATTAGGCTTCAGCGCAACAACACAAAGTGGGAGAGATTCTTCAATCAAGCACCTCAAAGCCAGCGGTGATGATCGCTGGGAAAACATCTTCAGCTCCACCTGTTGGGACTCAGCCGATTCAGTTTGCTGCGCCGCAACGGTTAACGTGTCAGGGATCAGTCGTCAGGGGGAAATATACAGCTTATGTACCGAGAAAACTACAAGCACGCTGCAAAACACGAAGGTTTCTACAGGTTTTTAGGTGTTTTGTAAATTAAAAATGTGCTGGTGTTTTAAAGATTTTCCCTATTTTGTTAAAATGTTAACTAGTAAACTCACAGACCAAAAAAAAGAAGTTAATTTACATGTTAACCGTAAAAGAAAACTGGATAAAATTATAAATAATGTCCACAGAAAAAA
>NW_007578221.1:58769-106334 GCF_000690725.1 Stegastes partitus
AAAAAAATTTACTGTTATTTTACAGATTTCTCTGTTTTGTTAAATGACAAGTTGTTTAGAAAAAAATGCTCTTTATTGTAAAAAAATATTAATTTTTACAAACAGTAATTTGTTTTTTTTTAAAAAACGTGATTGTGAAAACAGACTTTTTACAGATATTTGCGATTATTTTTCACAGCACTGGAACATTACAGTATTGCACATTTGTAAACATACTTTTAAGGCTAATTTTTTTAAAAAAAATTTTCCCTACAGACTTTTTTGTGTAGCTGCTGCACTTCAAGTTGAGTTTTCAAACTCAAAGCTCTTGATGTCTGATAATCAAACCGAGCATCAGAGGAGTTAGAAACAAGCTCTTATTCGTCGTCTCCTGCTGGATCAACTTGTTAAATCCTGGACATTTCAACCGAGTTACAGATTTTTTTGGGTGTGTATTGCGGTTGGTGTCCGCCGGCAGCTTTTGCTGAAACAGTGAGTGTGTGAGAGAGGAAAGAGGCCGAGTGAGAGAGAGAGAGAGAGATTAGTGTGTTTTCTCTGTCCCAGTGTTTTGTCTTGTGCTCAGTGGGGGTGCTGCCTCTAGCCTCAGGTTACACAGGGGGATTGTGGGAAATAAAAGCAGCCTGAGCTGTGTTTGTGAATGCAAACGCCACACTAGGTGCTAAAATGTGCTGAAAAGCTCCCCAATAAAAACATACACAGAGGACAGAAAATATTGTTGTACATTCCACCTGATTCCCACTTTAACAGGACGACTGTGCTTCTCCTGTTAGTCTACAGCATCATCATCACTCTGACTAGACCACTGGTGGCCTGTAGCTCAGATCTGGGATTCAACAGTTAGCTTTTAATCTGCTCGACAATTATATGCAAATACAGCTAGCATGATACTACCAAGTTGTACACTATAAAAACTAGCCTGGGAGCTTTAAATTTATGCTGTTTTGCACCATGTTTAAATGGAGTTATGGTTTTGATAACATTAAGACGTACACATGCGTCATTGTTTATGTTGTTTCTGAAGTATTAGTTTGTGCACAGACTTGTGTGATCCTGGTGTTTGTTCACAGCGACTCCGACGCCCTGCAACTACGACAACATGAACACGCTTTAACGAACGATTACATAAACGTTCACGGATTTAACACGCGACAGGAAAAAAAAAAAACGCAGTCGCTTCAACAAACTCTCACCCGCTTAAAGTCAAACATTTGGTAATTCGGTGCGATAGCGAGAAGTTTGAAGGACCTTTAAAGGTATAAAAGTACAGATACTCCAGAGATGCACTTCTTCCATCGCCTGACGACCCACACACACACACACACACACACTCTCATCACCACCACCGTCCTCCTTTCTCCTCTGCAGCCCAGTAAAAAGCCTGCGATGACCTGGGTGTGTAGCTTATTAACCTCTCCATCAGTTCTTATCAGCCAATGAATAGCCCAGTCATCTGCCCCTCCTCCTGAATCTTAGGGCGAAAAAATTTTCTCCTCACGTCAGGCCTATAATTCAATCCACACACAAATCATTTAAGGTGTGTGCGCACGTCCACGTCCACACACACACACACACACACATATATATGCAAACACACACACACACACATGAAAGAGGGGGATCAGTGAAAACATTTTGTCGACCCTGGTCCTGGTGGGCTTCCAAGACTGGACCAGATGTTACTGAAATGATCAACAATTGGAGGAAACAACAGAAGGTGTGTGTGTTAGTGTGTGTGTGTGTGAGAGAATAAATTAATGGCGGATTCCTGCCCGTGTGCTTTGATGGCATTAAGAGCCCTCTTCTTCTTCTTCTTCTTCTTCTTCTCAATGCGCCACGTTAAACGCTTTTCTCTCCTTCTCTGTTTCCATCCCTTCTTTTTTCCTTTTCTTTTTTTTTGACGAGCAGGGCCACCCAGCAGAAAGCAACTGATGCAAAACGCCGGAGTAATCTCCCCCCTCCATCCACCACCACCACCGCCACCACCGCCGCCCCTCCCGCTATCTTTAGTCTTTGACACAGTAGCCATTATCTGTGGGATTTAGTTAAACCAAACCTTCATGTATTTGTTAGGCTCTGGGTTCGTTTTCTCTCCTGACTGCTCTGCTTGAGTGTGGCCGGGCTGGGAGGAGGACTGCTGGGAGGAGGAGGACTGCTGGGAGGAGGACTTGGGGGAGGAGGACTTGGGGGAGGAGGACTTGTGGGGGGTTTACGTCAGCGCCACAGCCTGCTGGAAGCTCCTGAACAGGGGGTCTACGATGCCATCTAGCTGGACTCTGCTCAGGGTGTCAACAGTTAAGCTCAGTTTGTTTTGACTGCTGCTGCAAAAAACCACTAAACTGGGACACAAGATAAATCTCCAGCACTGTGTTGTTCCTTGGTCTCATTAATTTAACTAAAATCAACAAAAACAAACTCTACACTGTAAAAAAAATTATTAAAAAAACAAAAAAACCCAACTTTTTACAGTTTAACTGCAAGTTTTAGAAAAAAAAATTGAAAAATGGCAAAAAGCATTTTTAGATTTTCCCTTTTTTGGTAAATTATCAACAATATTTAGTGAAATTACAGAAAAAAAATAATTTAAGTGTAAATAACGTCCACATCAGAAACAGGACTTTTATAAACAGTAATTAATTAACTAAAATTCTGCAGGGAAATCACCAAAATAGCATTAAATTACTATAATAAGCGTAAAAACAAAGAGCAAAACTGTAAATAATATCGACATAAAAATGATTTAATCAAATAAACAGCAACTGGTTCTTTAACAGCATCTAATTGGGAAATTACACCATTTTTACGGCACTAAAATGAGCAAAAAATATCAGAATTTTACAGGTTTTTGCTGCTATTTGAAAGACAAAACACGTATATTAAGGACTGAAAATGTGTTAATACATTTTTAAACTGTTGTTTTACTGACAAATTCCAGACAATAGACTTATGGCTTCAATTTTAATTGATTTTAATTTTTACTGACTTAAAAAAAAAACAACAGCCCAAAACCTGAACAAAACTGTCAAAAATACCCACATTTAAATCAGTATTTCTATGAACAGAACTTTGTTTTTTACAGTGTATGTCTGTTAATTGTTGTGCTGTATTTATATTGGTTTAAAATATCACTATTTTACGGATATTTTATGTTATTTTAACAATTTCTTTCTTTCAGTGTTTTTTTCTGGTACTTTTTGGGCCAGATTTCTACCATTTTTACTGATTTTTTTAGTTAAAAATGGTCAAAATCCAACTATTCATGTCTAAAATGTTCATGTTCTCTGTTCTTTACACTGTACGACGCTCCTGCTCCGTGTTATTACCACAATAGTGAAAGCAGCTGAACGCTCAACAAACCAAGAAAAACATGTTCCTTGACCTTTGCGTGAAGCATCTGTCAGAGGCTGGAATGAGGCCGAACAACACATCGAGTTTTCTGCTCCCAACCTGAACGCTCTCATCACAGCTATCAATAAAGAGGCTGGATCCAGTGTGATTAAACTGATACAGCTACACACAATGCCATTTACAGCGATGTATGACCACAAACAGGCCGTACTGTAAGAAAGTCAGCGCGTTTAAGAAAATGTCACCGCGATGCATTTGAGATAAATGTGGCATAATGTATGATAAAGTCCAGTTACAGCCTGAAAGCAGGACGACAAAGAAAGGAAAAGGTCCTGTTTAGCTTTACTGTATTTCTGCTCCAGTATCCGGTCGTATCTGTAGAACCGGGCTGAAACACGGAGGCCTTCCTCCTCCTCCTCCACATGCAGCCGCGGAGCTAAAAACACTGTCGAGGAATCAGTGTTGAAAGTCGCAGATAAGCCGGGACTCGGCGGGGCTAAACTGAGGCTAAGCCAGGTGGTTTAGCTGCCTGAGTGTGTGTTTACATACACACTGAGGTGTGAACCATTTGGGGAGCTTAGAGGGGTGGAGGAACACGAGTCCATTTAGAGCCGGCGTAAACCTCGCTACCTGTTGGTGGTGTTAATTGGGACAGCTTAACACAAACAGCAGAAATCTGTGGGGACTCTTATCTGGGCAAAGGAATCAGCCGCCGGTGGAGAACATACACCAGCAGACAATGAGGTCGGCATCACGTTACTGCTGTTTGGAAGAAGTGTGAATTTAATTTGAAACTGTCAAGTACAAAGAGGAGGCTTCAGATGTCGGAGCAGATCTGAGGTCTGGATGATGTTTTCTGTAACCCTCTGAAGCTCAAGACCTGTCTTTTAAAAAGTGTGTTATATGTAAAGATGTACAAAAACTACATTAATCAGAACCAGAGGCTGAAAAAAATACAAATAAACTCTTAGATTTCTGACTTCCTGATGGTCAGTGATGGCAATCATGTGATGACGGCCACTCAAATTTAAATATTTAATCAAAAATCACTTAAAATAAACCGCTTACATAAAACAGATTCGGAAAAAAAAAAAAAAAATTCTGCACTCGTCCCTGCAACGGGGACACTATCGTTAACGACGCTGGAGTCAACAGTCGCTTAGCAAAAATTCAGGGATTATTCAACTAAACGGAGAAACTACAGGAGTGTAGAGCTGATGGGACACAAGTGGTAAAATATGTGTCGTATTTACAGCCACTAATTTATTTTTTTCCAGTTCTGGTCACACCTGTAGACACAAATGTTGTTTATGCTAATTATGCTTTTTTTCTCCTGAGATTTTTGTCCAAAAAAATCCCCCAAATTTAGTTTTATTAATGTTTTACGGTGATATGTGTTAGAATGCGCACGCAGCCTTTAAATAAACATTTAAAAAAATCTAAGAAATATATCTTTTAGTTTTGTTTCTTTGAGATCTTTGGCATCTTAACTGTGTCATACAGCACATAAGACGATTGTGCTTTTTCCAAACAGCTGCAGGACTTTATATGAGTGACAGAAGCAAAACAAAACACCCAAAGACAGTGTGTGGGCTTCAGAGGGTTTGTCAGTTCTTCTTGAGTATAAATAAAAATATATGAATCACTTTATATGGCTTCCTGTGTTCACATAAACAAAAGGCAGTTTGTCAACAACAGCATAAAGAAATCCAAACCAATCAGGATGCACGGCGATCATGAGGCACATGTGTTGGACTGCGAGGAACCGGGTGGAGAAATTTGTGAATGGGCCGTGTGGGAGCGACGAGAACCCGGTGGAGGAGGAGGAGGAGGAGGAGGAGGAGGAGGACCCCCGTCAGCCCGCTGACAGGCAGCTGCAGCTGATTAGCATAAGTGGCTCCGCCTACTCCATTAGCAAAGAGCGGGAGGAGGAGGAGGGGGGGCGGCGGTGTGAGGGGAGGGGGCCGCGCTGCACCCCCCGGGGTAGATGTTAGAACAAATTTGAGGGGTGTCATATTACACGCCTGGCGACAAGAGGCCGAGGGGAGGTGAACGATGAATTTACTTAATGAATTAATCTGCGGACCAGTAATGGCTCCGCTAACAACATTAGTCATCCCTCTTACGTCTCCGCTTCCTGCCTGTTACACAAGCATCCAGGCCTCCGTCATCCTGAGCCCTCCTGCCTCCATCCTCAATCAGCTGGTGTTCCTCCTCCAATACATCAATACATGGATCCATCTACACTGGAAAGTAGTGATGCTGTTTAGCTGGTTTACAGTCACTCACTGGAAAAGAATGAACCCATCAGATTTCTGATGTGAACTTTATGTGCAGTTTTAGCCAGTGTATACTTTTTTTTCCTGTGTTTTGATTGGAGAATATCTGTAATTTACCAAAATATATTTCATCAATCCTGAATATGCTCATTCTATCTTTCAAATAACAGTAAATATCTGTAAAACTACCTCATTGTATGTTGATTTAAACAGTAAAAAAAGTGTAATTTTACAGTAAAAATTGATTTTTACAAATAAAAATACAGATTTTTGATGTGGACATGTAGAGTTTTCTGGGTTTTTTGCAGTTACATATAAATTAAAACTTCTGTTTCTGTATTTTTACCAGATATTATCTGTAATAACAGTTTAAAAAAAATTATCCTTTATTAATCCTTAATATAAAGTTTCCCTCTTGTAAATAATGTGTAAAATGACGACAATATTTATGCTGATTTAAACACAGAAAAAAAAGAAAAGTGTAATTTTATGGTCAAACGTTAAAAGAACTGATTTTGATTTGAGACTTTTGATGTGGACGTTACAGATTTGGCTTGTTCTTTTTAAGATAACATGCAAATTAATACTTATTTATTTATTGCACTGCACTATTGTCCACCTACCTCACGTATATAAGCTGTAAATGACTGTATTTATTATTAATAACTCAACTTTGGTACGCTGTAAACATGCTGTGCTGTCGTACTTCAACAGTCTCTCTGTTTAAATACGTTCATTTTATTTTGTGGCAAAGAAAAAAACACTAAAGTTAAATTCCTCGTACGTACTAACATACATGGCCGATAAATCTGATTCAGATCTTCTTCACAAAACAGAGAAAATCTGAAAAACAACATGAAACTATTCAAAAACTAACAGATAAAACAGTTTAACATTCAGTTTCTTTACATTGTTGTTTAAAAAAATCCTTTTTTAAAAGCTCTTGACAGAAAAAACTATCAATAACTTGAGTCTTGCTGAATGTATTCCTATTTAATGTGTTTGTCATAAATAAATCCAACCTTCCAGTGGGAACAGTGGTACATTACCAGTGACACCAGCAGCAGCGGTGGCCTGTTAAAGCCTCGGGCCCTGAGCTGAGCTTTGATTCAATACACAGATGCAAAATTGCTGTGTTTAAATAGATATTTAAATGGAAATGTATTGGGAAAGACAGCTGTTGGTATTTGTAGCCTGGAGTGCTCATTACAATGGGAAATGGGGAGGAGTGTGTGCAGGAGGGGGGCGATGACAACGGCCAGCAGCTGTGTTAGCAAGTGAATGGTGTAATTACGGGCCGAGCCTCCGTCATTAACCTGCATTGTCGAGTGCCGCCGCGGCCGTTACCATGAGAAAGCCTCCGTTAATTGACTGCAAGGTGGAAATTCAATTATGTCGTCGGGGCTGCAGTTTGTAAAATTAACTAATGATCAGATAAATAACAAACAAACAACAAGTAAATAAAGGAGGCCGAGCCACGCGCTTTCAGTTTAACGCCGCCGACTTCCCGAGAGACGGCAGCGAGTTCGCGCTAATACACAAACAAGAAAAGTAGAACAGGAGCAGAACAGGTGGATTAAAATGTGACGGCTTGACTTCAAACCCACGAATTCACCTTTAAGATAAGTTTATGTTTAAAGAGCACAAAAACAATCAGACAAACAGCGGCGCTCGTTTATCTGCTCGAGTGGATCACTGTGCTGCTAACAGGTCTGTAGTGTGTCGTGTTTGTAACTTTACACTGTAAAAGAATTCTGTAAAAGAAAAATACGAAAAACTGAAATATGGCGGCAAAGGTGGCAGAAAAAATATGTTAAAAACGATGGAATACTGTTGTGTTCAACAACTGTAAAAATGAAGAAAACGTCAAACATCTGTAAAATAAAGATGTTTTTAGCTAATTTAAATACAGTAAAACACTGCAACTCTATGGCCACACATTGCAGAAACTACCCAAGACACTATTTTTAAAAATACAGATTGTTGATGTGGACATTATTATTATTATTATTAATATTACAGTTCTGACAGTCAATGTGTAAATCAATTAACCAAACAGGAAAAATCTGCTAAATTATAAAATATTTTAAAAATGTATTTATTATTATTAAACCTATTTTTTTTCTCTTTCAAATGATTGCAAATATCTGTAAAATAGAAATATTTTTTAGGACATTTTAAAACCAGTAAAAAGAAAAAAAAAAAGCAAAAGTTTTGCTGTCAAACATTGAAAAAAAAAAAGAAAGAAAGAAAGAAAAAAAATTGCCATAAATACTTTAAAAACTTTTTTTTTAAATAACAGCAAACATTTGTAAAACAAAGACATTTTTCCTGATTTAAATACAGTAAATAAAAATGTGATCAAATTTATTAAAGCTTGTAAAAGAACAAATTAGAATTTAGAAAAAAATACAGATTTTTGATTATTTACAGTTTTTGCCTGTTTTTTCAAATTTATTTTTATCCTTTGTCTGAATTAATTCTTTTTCTGTGATTTTATTAAATATTTTCTGTAGTTTAATCTGTAAAAGAATTCTTCCATCATGAATATACATACATTTTCTTAAAATAACAGCAAAAAGCTGTAAAATTATCATTTTGTTAACTGTTTTAAATACAGTAAAAAACAGTAATTTTACAGGCAAATGTTGTAAAACAATTAATTGCTTGTAAATCTACATATTTCAGTTAATCCTTAGTTTTTATGTTATTTTAATAGTTAGATGTGTAATTTTTACAAAACAGGAAAAATGTGTAAAACGACAGTAAATTGTTCAAAAATTAAAATAAAACTTTCCTTCTTTTTGTAAAGTGTGTTCTGTCCACTTGCTGGTGGACGTGTTTGGCAGCCCGCCGCCCGGTTTGGACCGGCTGCTTGCTGGGGTCTCAGGCAGAGCGGCGGCCGATGAAAGCGTTGGCGGGATGCTCCAATAAAGAGCAGATTATCATAAGCGGCCATTGTCCGCCTCCCAGTTCTCCCCAACAAACCCCCGCCTCGCCCGTCCCCACTTACTCACCCCTCGGCTGAAAATGTTAATCGGCGCTATCGCTGGCAGGCTGGAGGGGAAGGAGGAGCGCCGGGCCCAGCGAGGGCAACTTTAGCTCTGGTTTCTGTTTATTAAAGTAAAAATAACCAGGAAGGGGAGTGAAAGAGGAACAAAACAAACACAGAAATCTGGGAAAACGAGACTGATTCCTGCTGCAGTTTACCAACAAATTGAAGTTGGACGTCTGCAGGCCGCGGCGAGCAGCTACACCCCCTCCACCCTACCCTCCCTCCATCCTCCCTCCCTCCCGTTGACTCCATCCACCCAGCTCGTTTTATCTGAAGATTCTCAGACAATGCCTAGAGGATCCCATTCCCTAATCTTCCTAAAAATCCCCCTTTCATCCCCACTGTTAAAGAATGTATGAAAGGCTGACACCGAGCTGGAGAAAAGAAGGGGAGAGAGAGGAAAAAAAAGAAGAAGAAGAAGAGGGAAGCGGTGCACATCTGGGAGTGAGGGTGGTGTCACTGTGCTGGACTGGTGGGGGAGGCGTGGGGGAGGAGGAGGCACTGGTCGCTTGTGCATAACCCTCGCAAGTTGACTAATTAAATTGTTTTGCTGCTCAAACATTCAAATGGCCGAGGAGATTAAGGGCATGAGCGGGAACGGGAGAGTGTGTGTGTGTGTGTGTGTGTGTTAATCTGACCCAGTTCAACCTCGGGAGTCACACACACACATTTCACACAAAACAACAACAACAAAAAAAAGCTCCAATCCTTTGTTTTGTCGCCTCAAAGGCAAGAAGAAGAAGAAGAAAAAGGCAATGGGGTTTTAAAGGAGTGATCCCTAGATTTCTTTTCTGCCCCCATAGGGAAGAGCGGCGCATTTGCTCCTGGAGTGAATTCAAGATGACCACAAAACACATTCCTCCGCCGCCGCCGCCTAATACAAAAAGCATTCGATTAAAAAGTGAGTGCTCTTTTCGTAACCCTGACAACAACAACAAGGAGAAAATGACCGAGGGCTTCAAAGGGGAGCACATCTCCTCTTCGTCTATCTCGGTCGCCATGAGCTCAGCTTACGAACCGGGCCCGTGATTATGGATAAACAATAGTCGCAATCTCTGCCGCTCAGCAAATTTCAATCAAAATTCACACAGTGGACGAGCCCTCAGCGTCGCCTGCGCTGGTTGTGGAGGATTCGGGAGGAGAGCGAAACTTAATGTTGGCGCTGGAGGATTCCCAGTCAGACAGAACACATGAGAGGAAAATAAAAAGGTAACACCTAAAAAAAAAAACCCACACACACAAAGTGAGCACTGATTAAAGCCAAAACCTCTCTGCCTCCATCTTTGAGTGTGTGAACTGGGGAGGGTATTATAGTCGAAACACTTTTTCTTCTCTCAGTGCTGAAAGATTAGACTGGTTATCCCATTAAAGTTGGTAAAATGCCATTCTTGTGTCTTTAAGCTCTCGTATAGGAGGTCAAGATGAGTCTGCCTGCGCTTACAAGGCGGGCATGGATGTAATCTGCCCAAAGTTACAATAATTAATGTTAAGCTTCTTCAGCAATACGTTTGTGAAAGAACCCGTCCTGATAATATACTTAAAGCTGCACATGCTGTTTGTGTTGCCGCGACGAGACAAGGCAAAGCCCGGCGTGCACGCGTACCGGCGAGAGCGTGTCTGAGCGTCGCCATGCCGCTCACGTAGCCCAGCTTAAATCTTTAGTCAAACTATAAGCTGATGCTGCCACAATGCTGGATTAGGACGACAGGCATGGGAAAAAGAGCGAGGGGGCCGGCTCGCTCGATGCTACACAAATATCAACTTAACACTCGGCGGCAACAATGGCCGCACGCCATCGCCATTAGGCTGCGAGTGGAGGAAAATAAATCACCTGTAGATCTATACATCAGGGTGGTGTCTGTAATGCAACTGATTTATAAGGAAAAAACAGTGAATCTAAACATGTCCAGAAGGCCTCGGCTCTGATGCGGAGCCACAGGTGGATGTTTAGCCATTCTGCAGGCGGCTCTGTGGAGGCATCGGCGGTCCGCTCCGTCCCTCTCTCAGATACTGACGGGGATACGCCGCATGTGTAAAGTGCATTAAGCTCTTGCTGGATTCCTCCTCGTTCCATTCTCTTCTCGTCGACTCGCAGACACAAAGGCAGATTAAAGGAGCGCGCGCCATAAAAACCCTGTGTCAATCTTATCGGCTTCGAGTGCAATTTTTAAACATATGTTAATCTGAGGAGAGCTAAAACTCATTCTCTCCTCTCTCTCCTCTCTGTGCTTGTTTATCTCTTATCGAATGCGCAGTAGGTGAGGGGCAGCTTTGCGGTGCAGCTAAGTGCCATTATTTGGATAATTGCGTCCATTGTTGCAGGTTATATAGCTATTTGAAATGGGAGGTGTGTGTAAATAGGTGCAGGGGCCAGGTAGGGGGTGGCGGCGATATATTCAAACAGGGGATTTTCTGCGAAGGCTACATGACGCATTTGAATGCTTCTTCGTAGCCGAAGCTGAATTTTCAATAAGGAGCGACTGATGTGGTGTTTTTTTTTCTGTGTGACAATACCTTTAGAAAACCACAATGCCAAGGTCACAGCAGAACATGCATCTGAATGGAGACAATCAGAAGAGCTGAAGGTTGTCTGATACTCAAACAAAACTTTAACACCCACAGCTTGGCAGTAAAACTGACTCATGCAATGAATATGTTTTCTCATACAATCAATAAACTCCTGCAAATATTCCGTCTGTTGCAGGAGGTGAAACGTTCTCCTAACGTTGCGTGTGTGTGAAGGACAGTGCTCCCAGTGGTGCAAGAATAACAAGTTCATTAGTCGAGGGGGGGCGCCGCAGGAATTCAAATTCCCCCCCGACCCGGGCCCGGCCTCCGATTGGCTGGCTGCGTCGGCATGGCGAGACTCATTAGAGCCCAGCAGTAATTAAGAGTTGTTAGAAAGTGAATTCTCCAACCGCAGATTAGAAAATTAAACTATTTACTGATTACATATTAATAGAAGACAACAATGGCGCTTGCCATAAGCTTGGAAGGCAACCAAGGAATAAATCTGTGTACTTAATTACCATAAACAATGGGGGCATAGAAATGGAGTTTTATGCACACTCCCTCCTGTAATGTGTCTGATATCAGAAGACACTTGACAATTCTTGTTCAATTATCTCTATTATTTAATGTGCTGTGAACTGCCTCTGAGTAAATAAATTAACCACCCCAATTACTTTGGATTCATCTGGGGAGGGCCGCTGCGTAATAGAAAATGCCGCAGAAAGCTGCATTGTGCCCAAACCGGGGGGGAGGAGGAGAAGAGAGGGGGAGGAGGAGGAGTGGAAAAGGAGGGAGACGGAGGGAACAAGGGTGAGAGAACGAATGGAGAAATTGAGATTCACAGGGATAAAAAAAAAAAAAAAAAAAAAGGAGCAGAGCGAATGAAAAGTGATGCACGGAGGGTTGAATGAAGCAAAAATAAAGAAAAGGAAAAAAAGACAGGTTACCCAAAAAGAGAGAGTTTAACAATGCGAGGAACATTATGCACGAAACAGAAGAGGAAATCTTTAAATAGAGCGAAAAAAAAGCAAAGAATAAAAGGAGGAGTGAATGACAAAGCACAAGCATGTGATATCAAACAGAAGCATGTGGTGGAGGGAGCAGCCGAGCACAGTGGATCTTCCCAGGCTTTCTGCTGCTGGAGCAGAGATGAACAATCAGTCATGGGTCAGTCGGTCTGTCTGCTCACATCTGCCTGTCAGTCCTGCAGCGCTGCACACTGAGCTCACCCAAACTTACCTCCAGAGCTCTGAGTCATGTGATCTCTGGAGAGCGTGCGCTAGTTAGCATGCGAGCTAGCAGCCACTAAAGAGCTGGTCAGTAATTCAGAATGCAGGCCGGCTAAACTCTCCGCATTATCTTCAGCCTGCCTCTGCTTCAAGGTGCTGACCCACGCTCTCCTCCCGTTTGAAAATCTACCAATTGAGCTGCTCATTATCTAATCTTCCGCCGAGATCACATTTGAACTGCAGCTCAATTAAAACGCCGGAAGATTGCGACAAAATTTGTTTCCGTCCGAGAAGAACTTTTCTGCTTCTGACCGAACTCTGCAGATGTTTGGCGTCTGGTAGTGAAATTAAAGCTGACAGCGGAGCGGGCCGAGAGGTTGTGTTTCTGTTTTAACGTAAGGAAGGTGATGACAGAGCAGCTTAGAGAAGCATCAGCTCCGGCCGCTGATGCAGAACTGTGTTGCTTATGTGTAAAGCAGAAAAAAGACGACTATCTTTGGGGCTTCAGTAGATCACAAGGGTATCAAACTGTTTTTAACGCCTGGTTCATGTGACGACAGCTGATGTGGTTTTTATCTTTAGGTAGTAAAGACAACTGTGTCCGGAGCTGCAGCGCCTTAAGTTTGGCCAGTACGTGTCCTTAAGCGCTCGGGGGATTGTATCATTGAGAGCACAGGGGATGATATGGGTGATTTAGTGTTGGGTTACTTTGTGCAGAAACACAGGACGAGTGCAGGCTGCAGATACACATCGGCGGTGGATTTCACAACCTGGTGTTGGGTCACACCGGCGAATCATTAGGGACGAGATGCTTTGTCCAGCGGGCGCACTGATCAGGTGCCTAAAAGATGCAACAGCAGGCGATCCGCTCTGCTGAACTTTAATCTGGCTGACACAGAACCGAGTCAACGCTACAAGGGAGGCGTCTGAGAACATCAGAAAGCGCTCATCAACTGTTATTTTGTGCTCAGATGCAAAATTCAACCAAATGAGTAGATTCTGAGGGAAGCAGGAGGAAGTTCCAGGTGTCGGCTGGCTCGTTGCCAAACTCCGGCCGCCAGAGTGGAAATAACATTTTTTTTGATAGCTGGTGGTAATTTCTCGTAAAGTAGAGGCGCCAGCGAGGTGTTACGGATCAATAGCAGATATTTTGCTTACAGCCAATCAGCCTCGGCTTCAATCAGACACTGTGGGCGCACAGAAAAATATCTATCATCTATGACAGCGTATAGAAAGGTGACCTCAGCTGCTCAGGTGATAAAAGGTTAGTCTAGTGACCAGCTGTCAGCCTGACGCCTCCAGAGCTCGGCCTAGAGGCTCAATCTATAACCTGTTGGGTGGCTCTTTGGGACGAGTGCTGCAAAACGAGATATGGAAACGGAAATGCACTTTGAGGGAAGTGAGCAACAGCATCATATGGGAACTTTCTTCATCTCTTTCTGCAATGCCAGTGTGGACTTTAAGTACTAATTTGAACATTGTCTTCCCAGTCGTATCACCACATCACCCATCCCACAGCAGTCAGCGTGTCGACTTGTGGAAACCCCATTTTCTAGATTTCCTTCCCTCACTTATGTTACAAGCAGCAGAAAAGCGAATTTCTCTTCATGATATCCTTTTATTATTTTCGCCTTCCTCTCGTCGCCCTCGTCCTTTTTCCAGTGAATCGTATTTTCAGGAGGGGGACTGCAGGTGTATTTATATAAAGAGAAGAAATCTTTATGGCTGAAGGTGTTTGAAAGTAAATAACCTGGCGTCTTGCTGGCTAGTGGCTGCTTTAACAGTGGGTGAAGAAGAAGAAGGAAGGAAAAAAAAACAGCCCTTCAGATTGACACAATGGCGTTCGCTCCGACAGGGAGAGAGGGCACAGAGGCAGGGAGGGAGGAAGGCGAACACAACAAACAGCAGAGATAGCCTCGATATCAGGACCCAAATGGGATGGGGAAGGTGAGCGCAAATCCCACCGCCCCAGTTTCCTTTTTCTAAAACACCCCCTTCTTCTATCCTCCCCCTGTGTCGCCTTTTTTTTTTTTAGGATTTTGGGGCTAAATCCACCGAGTTAGACGCCGATATATCAGAAAGAGCATGAGAGCTGCTACTAAATTACTACAGCGGATACTGTACCTGCACTTTTTCAGAACATTTGCAAACATCAAAATTTTACACTTCCTGGAAGCGTGTTTTTTTTTATTTTATTTATTTATTTTTTTCCCGCTCCAGCATTCTTGGGTGAGGCACGGGACGGTTTAGTATCACAAATGGGATGCTATTCTCCAATTTCAGTTAGGGACTTAACGGAGCCAAGGCCCCTCTTTTGGCTCGGCACACTGTCTCATGTCTTAACAAGGCTTTACCCCCGGCCAAATCTTAAATAAAAACCTTCCGAATCCGGCTCCGTACGCCAAACCAGATTGCACTTTGCATGCAGCGGCTGTGTGAGCATTTGTGTGTTGTGGATTTGTGAACTGTGTCAGTGCTCATGTTGTGTTGCCTCGTGTTTTTTTTTCTTTTTTCTTTCCCCCTCTTCTTTGCCATTTCTTTGCCTCTCCCCTCTCTCCTCCCTTTAACTCACCCCCGTCTTTCCTTATACAGCATATCAATGAAGGCCAGATATGTACTAGGGGAAGGAGGGTGTGTGTGTGTGTGTGTGTGTAGCCGTGCATGGCTGAGCGCACTGTTCAATAGTGTGGAGGCTGGCTGGCTGACTGGCTGGATGGCTGGCTGACTGACTGGCTGGATGGCTGGCTGGATGGCTGGCTGGATGGCTGGATGGCTGGCTGGATGGCTGGCTGGTTGGCTGGCTGGCTGACTGGGGCCGCGGCTGGCAAACGGCTGCAGCGGAGACTTCGGCTGGGGCTCCGCTATCGCACCCAGTTATCGTTTCCCCCATGAAGGGCTCCCTTATCACCCCAGCCCAGAGAGGTCTCCCTTCTTCTCCCATCCCCGAGACACACTCCCCCCCTCCGCCCCCACACACCCCCATCTCTCTGCCTCCCCCCCATCCAACCCTTCCCCTCCCTTCTCCACCTCCTCCCTCACTCCCCTCCATCCCCTCCTTTCATATCCACCCAGCGCTCCGTCGCGCAACATTCAACCGAGAGGGAGGCGGGAGGGGAGGGAGCGGGGGGGGAGGCTTCAAAGATTCTCGAACGCACACATAAACGCACACACGAGCTCGCCGAGTGGATGTGTGTGTGCGTGCGTACGCTCAATTTGCCAAAACAGTTTTTCCAGTGTAATTGGGCTTGGGGTACCTGTGTCCATGAGATAGCGCAGCCTCTTCTCCACGCGAGCTGCTCGGGCGTCTATGTGCCTCTGCTCGCTCTCCAGTGCAGACAGCTCCCCAACCACATACTGACTGGTGTCTTTGAACGCCTTCTGTCAACCAAGAGAGAGAGAGAGGGAGAGGGAGGGAGGGAGAGAGAGGGAGAATAGTTATGAAAGAGTAGAGAGATATAGCATTAAACAGAGACAGAGTTATGAAAGAGTAGAGAGATATAGCATTAAACAGAGACAGGGGTGAGAAGAAAAAAAAAAAAAAAAGGATGGAGGGATAAGACGGACCGGAGGAGGAGAATAGAGGAAGTTGAATGAGGTAGAAAGGAGATGACGGGATAGAAAGAGAAGAGAATGGGAAAGAAATTAAAAAGAGAAAGAGGGGAGAAGAGGGAGAATTGTTTTAAAATGTGTGAACAGATGTGCAAAAGTCCACAAATCTCCCCGACATGAAACACAAACAACTGTTGCTGCCTCTTAGAACTTGAACTATCAACCTGCAGTGCATTGACTGAAGATGTATTCAACTCAACCTTTATTCACAACCAACAGAGGATTTAAACAGTTCTGCACTAATTAGGTGTAGTGGTTGATCAACAATCGATTAGCTGTTAAAAAAAAATGTTGATGTTGTTGCTTTTTCCAACTAATTTAGATATGAGAAGTAAAATAACTGCATCAGTGAACCGTGAGCCTCTGATTCAGGCCCAGTGCAGGTAAAGGTGATTCTTAGGTGATGAAGGAGGCACACATATGTCTTCTAATCAGTAGATATTTCAGATAAAATCCTCTTTTATTTTCCAGTTTTGCAGCTTTTATCCACGAGGTGTTAAAGTGAACAGACCACACAGACTTCACACACACCACATATTTGCACAACAACTTAATTATCAGAAACAAAATGAGCACACATCTATTATTTGAATCAGAAAGTAAACACTGCAATCACTCAGAATCATAACTAAAAAACTACACCCAATGTGACTTTTCGAGAACTTTAAGTTTCCTGTACACACAGAAGTTGTGCAAACATCTGGCGTCTATCAAGTATCTGCGATTGATTTACTTTAACTCCTTGTAAATAAAAATTGCAATTGTGGATATTGAAAAGGGGATCAGAGAAAAAAAGCAGCATCTGAAATATTCACTGACATAAGGAGATAATACTCAATGATCTCAAACCTCATGTGTCAAAGGTAACAATCACCTTCACTGTACCTGGATCGGGGGCTTTAATCAGTTTCTCTCTGATGTCGTTATCTCAGTGGATTAATCACTGAATAATCAGTAACATCCTCATCGAGTTGTAGCTTCCAATACTCAATTCAGAATCCTATATTCAAAGCGCCTCCTGCCAATAATCGCCTGCTGACCTTTCCCCTTTCCGCCGCCTACTTATCATTTTTCTTGACAGCGACCATCACTGATGTGTGACTAGTACGGACGCAACCAATAATCAATGCAGTCGAGAAGAATCGATGATCAAATCAGCTGCTGAAGAATTTAACCGTCGATTTGTTTGTGATGTTGGTGTCGCTGCCGGATGTGATCATATGAACAGACGCACTGCTGATCTCAGAGCAGAAGAACTGCAGGAAGGAGAAAGTAAAACTACAACCAGGCTTTTAGTCGGTGTATCACAGGTCTGGAAGCCCCAGCAAGCTAAAGCAGTGACGAGGTTTTTTAAACTAGAATCGGACGGCTTGATTAGAAACAGATCAGAAAGCTCGTTAGCGATATCTAATATGGAAGTCAAGACAAGTTGACAAAATGCAGCCAGTTAGAGCCTCATTCTCACTAAGCTATCATAGAAACTATAGGAGGTGATTTTAAACCTGCCATCAGTTAGCTGCAGGTGCAGGAAGCTACCAGCTGACGCATCGTGGGCTCCAGGTTTTCACTAACCCTGTCTGTGTGGCTAGCATTCAGGAAGAGCGGCTGCATGAGTTTTCAATGGAAATATAACAAAACTGGCTAACAGGAATCACAGTGCTGTAGCAGCAATTCATATAAACACACAAGTATAATAAAAAAAAAAATTACACAAAAAAGCAGCTTTACTGTCTTTAGTATTAGTTAGCAGGAGCCTAAACCACCTCAGGCTAATTTAAAAGCTACATGAAAAAAAAATACTTTATTTATCCCAGAAGGGAAATTCAATTAGAATACATAAGAAGCTAAATAAGAGTCACTGAGTTATTTTGCAATTCAGAGTCTGAAAAGCTGACTATTTGTCTCAATGATCGATAGATTATTTGATTGTCAGCATAGCCCTGATACTCAGCATCTCTGTTCAGAGTCAGTCAATAAACTGTGAAAATGGTGCCAGTTGTTCAAACTTGTGTTCAATGTTTAATGCGCTGTAGTAATCACATCTGCACAGTTTTTTAACAACTGGACTGTCAACATAGTTCTGCTTTCTGCCGTCTGTAACTTTGCTAATTTGTAATAAAGACTGTCCAGGGGCACAGACATTCACAATCAAAGGTGTTTATAACCACCAGTCTGTCAGAAGGTGTCCAGGCATGTTAAACTGATGGTGAAAAAAATTATTGTACAGGTAGATTCATCACTAAGATGTTATTTTTGTCGTGTCTCTTTAGCTGCCAGCAGGTTAAATGTCTCCATAGTCTCTTAAACTACCTTCATTCAGCTCCACACACACACACACACACTGCAGTCCTACACACCGACAGCAGCCACAGCTACACAACCGCACACACAGCCATCGCTCCATAACCATAGGCGCTTAATAGACACTCCATCCCTGACCCCTCTTCACCTCTGTCTCCTGGCTGTTTGCTATTCTTCAGAGAAGCTCCTCCTGAGTGAGGAAAATGTTTATTCAAATTCACTACTGAGGATGCATCCGAAAAAATATCTCCATTTTATTGCTGATGCACTTCGTTTTTCTTAATGGGAAGGAGAACTAGTGAGCAGGAGAGAGAAAGTTTTTTTTTTTTTTTTCCATTCCACCCAGGCCAGCACTTTTTCCTGTACTCCTTCCAGCATGTGAGTGTGTGCAGCTCTGCGCACGTGTGATTTGTGCAAGTGTGTGTGTGTGTGTGTGTGTGTGTGTGTGTGCTGATTCCCAGCAGCCTCCCCTCCCTCCTCCTCCCTGCGCGCTCTCGCTCTATCACCATATTTTTCCTTGGCAAATCAATTTTACACATGATCAGCCCACTCCCCTTGCCGCGCTCGGCCCAGCCGTAATTAAGAGGAGGGAAATTACCATATATATTATATTAATGCAAACATCATTCAGCAGGTAATTCTTGGCTGATCGGGATAATGGAAAGGTTGAACACCCATTAACCCTGGGGCCCAGGCACTGGGAGGAGGGCGCCGAGTGTGTGCGTGGATGGGACTGGGGCGGAGGGCGGAGGGTCGAGGGTAGAAGAGGCTGCTCGCGAAGACAGATTCACCCCGTGGTCTCCGGTGGCGCACACGCTCAAATACACACTCAGCATCCCTATAAACACACTCTTTGTGCTGAGGAGACAGCGTTTGTGCGCACTTGAAGGACGACTTCGGCGCAAAGACACATCTCTGAACGGCAGCCGACGTCTAGCGTTGTTGGTATTAAAATGGCAGCCTGTTAGATCAGTGCTTAGATGTCTGTGGCACAGAGTGAAGGGAGTTAGAGGCTCTGAGGTGGACAGTGTGAAGGAGAAGGAGGCAAAATAAGACAAAAAATAAATTAAGAAAGGCCGAGTAGGATCAGTTAAGGCCCTGAACAGAACCGAGGCTGCACACAAAGCAAATAAAAGCTGCTGGCAAATATCCAGCAAATCAAGAGTTGTGATTACAGTCGTCTGCCTTTTTTATATTTGTCTCTCGTTATAATATTAAGTAGGATCAACTTTAACATAATGCATTAAAAAAAAACAGACAAATTCCTCTTTAAAAGGGCCTCCAACGTGACAGCCCTGACACCCAGCGTCCCGGTTCCACTGAGAAACTGGTGCGAGTTGGTCAAACTCCAGCAGCAGAAGAGGTCTGTTGACCAACGTACCAAAGCAAATGAAGAATCGGTGACGCAGCAGAACCAAGAGTTGTGACTTCTCTCTCCGCTACTTGCATCTGTGCACAATTCTAGGTAGGCTAAACTTTAAGGTATGCACTGAAAAAATAGACAAACCCAAGTAGTCACTACTTCTAGCCCTGATACCTCGTGTTTCTGTGCACTGGTAGAATCAATAAACTGCAAGAAGTTGTTCAAACTTGTCGGGACTTTGCGCTTAAATCTGTGAAGAAGAAGAAGTCTGTTGTCTATAAACATGTAGCCCAACAGATTTAACGTCAACACACTGCTGCTTTCTGCATCTTTAACTTTGTCTACAGGTGATTTTATAACTAAAGCATGTGTTGAAATCTCGACAGTAAGTAACAAGACAGGAGAGGCTAAAAGTTGATGAAAGACTCTTAACGTTACGTCTTGTTTAATGTCAGACCTGAAGCTGCTCACAAAGTAAATAAACAGCCAAGAGTTCTGACACATTCTTCCTCTGTGTAGAACATAAATATTACCCGTTTGTTGGTGCAGGTAGGATCAACTTTAAGGCATGAAAAACGGACAAACCTCTTCTTCAAACGGTCTGCGGATGTCGATGTCCGTCGGTGAGCCTCTGTCCTCCTCGGCCCTCTTCAGATCCTCGGGGATAGACTTCTGTCTTTTCACCTCTGCAGCAACGAAACACAGACGTCAGCACGAGAACAGCTGACTTCAGCAGCGAAAAGCGAACAGAAGTCGAGGAAGTTATGCTGATGATAACATGGCAGTGATTTGTACCAGCAATAGACACTTCAACTGCAATAAGGAAATAGTTTGATAGTTTTATTTAAATGCATCAAATGAAAACACAAAATGCAGACGCTGCCTCCCTGATTCATACACAACAATAAAACGTTTGCATTGAATTATGAGAACTTCTTTATGTTAAACCAACAAACTACAGTGAGTTTGGGAAATTAACTTCTCCTTTTCAATCAAAGGTATTTTTATTGATCAGTCTTAACCCTGAGAAACTGCTCAGACATGTTAAGACAGAGGATCATTATCAAGTCAGTTTCATTAAGCTGCATCAACGTGAATTTAGTTTTAAATGAACAGATGCAGAAATTCCAGGTTGTTCCCAGTGTCGTCTTTTACAGAAGTGCTGCTGAAAATGTCACATCCTCGACTGCTCCGTGTGAATCCGATGTATGTGAGTCGAGTTGTGCAAACACGCCTCCCTGGTTAAACACCGTATGCATTGTGTGTATGTGTGTGTTTGTGTTGTTTCCCACCTGGTCTGGTCTCCACGTACTGGCTGAAGGACTTCAGCTGAGTTTTCCTGACCGCAGAATCCTTGTTGAAGACCACCGGGCTTCGCAGCCTCTCCGTGGCTCTGCGGAGTCGCTCTGCTCGTAACTCCTCAGCGTTGTTCTGCCAGACAGAGGAGATGTACATTCAGCTTGATAAAGTACTGCACACAACCATTTAACACAGGGTTATAATACAGCAGTTAGAAAAGTCATTTCTGGTCACCTGGTTAGAAAACAGAGCACCTGCACCATCCACAAGGACTCAGAAATGATGCAATAATCAAATGTAACTGTAACGTAAGGGCCGATATAGTACTGACCAGTTTAATTATTAAGGGAGAGCCACTTCCACTGGATCAATGGAGTTTGTTAGTTGAACAACATCACAGTAGAAGTTGTCAAAACTCAAAAAGATCGATTACAGAGTGCAGTTTTGTCGCCACCTTCCAGTGTGTTGTTCAGTGTTTAATGTCTGTGGCTGGTTTGGATTCTAAATGTTTCCCTTTTTGCTCAACCAGACAACTACAGTGCTCCTCTGTTTTCCTTGTTTTCTTATTTATATTGTCTATACAGTGTATATACCTCACCTCTGTAATGTATAGTTGTGTTTGCTTGCTTTTCTTACTGTCACTTTGCTGCTGTGACCGTGTGGGACTCATAAAGGATTCAAATTAGAAACAACTTCAATTAAATCACGAAATAATCAAATCTAAATGTAACGTGAGGGGCGAAATACAGCTGATGACGTAACCCAAGGGATGGGGAGAGACGGACACAACAAAGTGATGTAGCTTCACGAGTTTAAACTGTTCCTGTAAAGAGTCTGAAACAAACACAAGTCACACAAACGGAGCAACTTCACATGACCGACTTTTAAAACAACGTCAGCAATTAGTCTGCTGCGTCTCCACGTCTCGTCTGTTAATGATGTTTGACTCTACAGCCGCTCAGATCTGCTCTCATGCGCTTATTAGACGCCTGTTTCAGGATTTCACAGCAGCTCTGTGATTATCACGACCACAAAAAACACAAAACAAAATCAGCTCACATGTAAACAACACACCTACTGACAGGTCGAGAGATGAATCGGCGAGGAGTCGACATGTTAGCTTCACTGTGATTTGTTTGTTTGCATGAACCCCACTCAGAACACACACACATACACAACCACACACACAGACACAACCACACACACATACACAACCACACACACACACACACACACACACACACACTCTCAGAACCACACACGTGCACTCATTCATTCCCTGCCTCGCTCATGAGAGAGACAAAAAGGAAGCAATTAACTTGACTTTCAACAAAACCTCGAGCCAGAAAATATATTCAGATTATGCAAAATGCAAAAAAACGCTATTGTTTTCAAAGTGAACACGTGTTAAAAAGCTACACGCTCGCTTCTCCCACTATCAAAAACGGCATGCAGAAATGCTTTATTACCGAGCCTCCAAATATGCCAAGCCGAGTGGAAAAGAAACCGACTCGGGCTGAGATTGACGTTGTGGCAACGCTAATAAGACGGCGAAACGTGTAATAAAGTCGACAATTAGGGCAAACATGTTCCACCGCTTGAGACGGAGGGAGATAGTCAAGCAGGGTGTGCAGAGCGAGGAGGGCTAATAGAGACAGTGTGGGAGGGAAGCAGGGCGCAGACGGGGAGTTGTTAGTTTAGCTTCAGATTATTGACTTTCAAAAACAATGTCAGCAATTAGCCTGTTCTCACTTTGTTTTGTCTATTAGCCTGTCAGCGTCCAGCAGCCACTTAAAGCCTTATGTCAAGTCAAATTGAGGCAAATTTATTTATGAAGGCCTATATACAAAAAGCCCAATTAAACATTTTAGAGCGGCAAAGCGCCACCGTCCGTACGCCAGTGTGTGAATTCAGAGGGAAGCGTGGAGGTAATCCAGAGTGGCACAGAGCGCATTTAAATTACTGAGGAGGCAAAAACAAACAAACAAACAAACAAACACTGACATTAAACTGTTGGGCACGCTCATAACAACACCACAACTTCATTAAATGCATGGCTCCAAGAAAAAAAAATCTAATTTATTAATTTATTATTATTTAAACGAGTTGCACATCAGTTTAATATCGTGTGTAATTTAAACTAAACGTAAAACTAAATTGAAGGAGTTCTAACTTAATGAAACCGGCTTCATAACTTCATTTATTCTCACCATAAGCTCAAGAGTTCAAGTTCCCTCTCCAACTCAGACAAATAGTCGTACAAATTCAGATAAAATTGCATTTGAAAACATAAAATAAAAAAATTTACCTGCCTTTGCCATTGAATTAATTAATTTCTTTAAAGCGACTACAGGGACAAACCAATAAAAAAAATCTAAAAACTGCTGAAAACATTTTAATTGAGGCACTTTTTAACGGTTCTCAACTTAAAAACTTGTGTTCATAATTCATAATTAACTACAGCACGTCTAAATCCCTTTAAAACAAAGTGGAAATACTTCATTTTATGAGCAATCAACTTAAAAACTTGTGTTCATAATTCATAATTAACTACAGCACGTCTAAATCCCTTTAAAACAAAGTGGAAATACTTCATTTTATGAGCAATCAACTTAAAAACTTGCGTTTGTCCGACCAAATATTTAGTAATTAAAAACCCCTTTAACTGCCAAGAGTGAGTTGGAGTTCATTGGTTAAACAACATTTTCCTGGAAGTTGTTATAACTGAATTTATTCATGCAAATTGTTGATGAATTGTTTCTGTTCAGCCAAAAGATGTTTTTATAGTTTAGCATCTGACAGGTTTTGCTGCGATCTTCCAGTATTCAACATTATACATATATTCAACAATTTCCCTGACGTTTGCACCAAAGGGATCAATAAAGTTCTATTCTATTCTATATAAAGTGACAAAAAAGTTAAAAATTAAAATCAAAACATGGTTGTCATCAAAATAAAGGCTGCAACTTTTAAAAGGAAGCTCCTAAGAAGCTCGAGTAAAGAGCAGAAATACACAAAAGTCATGTTTATGTCACAGAGATGCACATTTTCAGACTAATACTGATTCACAAATTCACTTTATTCCATCTCAAATCAGCAGATCTCTGATTTACTTAAAACTGTATAAAATAAAAACTCAAACATCAAGCTAAGATTTCACTAATATCTTTATAAATATCCATATTTTATACTAAAACATTTTCAGGTAAATCACAGATGGTTAAACCACTGATTTTACTGTTCTTTTTTTTCCAAACTGCATGCTAAACGCAAATCAGGTGACGTGGCTCTGAGTGAATTTGGTGCTCGTTTAATCAGTTCATCTATCCGGGAGCCACAAGGCGGGCATCTTTCTTCTGTTATTAGACAGTCATATGATCCAATATGGGACGTGTAAGTCTGAAAGGCAGAGCAACTTAAAACTTCAGCATCCATCCAACGCTGCAGCAGACAGGGATCCATCCCAACACCCATTTTATGAATATTTAACATGTTTGTTTCAGGAAAAGTGAAACAATCAGTGATAATTGGATGTCAACGGATTTATTGGATTAATGCTCCTATCCTTGTCATATTTTCAGGATGTTTAAAATTATTTTTTTTACGATAGTGACTGGTAAAAAACTGCAAGGACTGCAATATGTGCAGGGAGCGGTTGATTTAGTAAATCCCCGGGGTGACTGATTAGGACGCTGGACACACTGGATTGTTTAACTAAGTCACAGCCACTCAGATAAAAGTTGAACTGCGGTCACATTTCAACCAAAACCAACTATACAATCACTTCCACGTATCCAGAGCACCTGCCCACTTGGCTTCCCCTCTGTTTCCTCTCTGCGCTCTGGGACAAGCAGATATTGGGGCGTCCCCTCCTTCCCCCCCGTCGTACTTTCTTCCTGCCTCCTCTGTGTCCCTTATCGCCGCTATCATCGCTGTGGTAAGCTGTGGCCGTGGTGATTCAGTGCTTTTGGTGCGCGCCGCTCTGTGAATGCGCATGCAAGGGGGCTGCGTGACTAATGTTGCAGTCTGCTGAGCGTCGCACGGCCTTATCGTGCGCTACCGAGGCTGCGCATACACACAATCGCTAATGAGAGGGAGGACGTGTGTGTGTGTGTGTGTGTGTGTGTGATGTTCCTGCAGGTCGATCCAGCCGCCTGAAGGACTTCTGGGAGGCCCAACCCTCCGGGACAAGACGGTTTATCCTTCTTTTAAAGGACAGAAAACTCACAGTTGTTTGTGCTCATGTTAACTGTAAACAGCGCCGATTCAAACTGGTGCAGCTTCACATTCACACCAGTGACCACCTACTGAACGAACACCTCGCTTAGTTGTCCGAAAAGTCACAAGGACGAACCTCATAACACTTTCGTATCACTTTAACATGACACAAGCAAAATCATGAAACATTTTTCTTGTCTGCTTTGTCCAACAGTTTCACATCTACTGGAAACTAAAACTTAAATAAAACTTTACTGCAATAAAGGCAGATCAGGTTCAATTAATGAGCCTCCCAATAATGAATACAATCCAGGTTCAATGTTAAGAGAAACTGAGTTTGTTGCTTCCGGCTGTTTGTAGGAGTCTTTCCTCTGACTTTATTACCGTAATGTCTGGACTATAAGTCGCTACTATTTTCACACACTTTGAACTCTGCGGCTTAAACAACGATGCGGCTAATTTATGGATTTTTACGAGTTTGCCTCGAGACCAAAGTGACATTGAGAGCAACAACGAAAGAGAGACTGAGGAAGTGACGAAGTAATTCTGAGGCTGTTCAGCTCCTGAAGACACTGAAGAAGACGACTTCAGTGGTTTTAGTGCAGGAGGAAGATGAAGATAGCATCAATGACTTTTCCTGGTAGGCTGCTGTAGTTTTTATTTCCTTAACCAGCCGTGTTACAGGAACTATTCAGAAAAAAGCATTTATGCATTAGTGTATGTTACTGGTGCGTATTTAATTAAAAGTTTAAAAAAAATCTTTCTGTGTAAATATCTCCTGTTACAACGTGGACACCTGCAGCTTATAGACAAGCGCAGCCTGAATATTTCTTTTTAAAGTTAGTGGATGCGGCTTATATTCAGGTGCATCTATAGTCTGGAATTTACGGTAATCACCTGCAGCATCAGACAGCAGCAGGATCCATACAAGCGTCTCCAAACAGAGAGAGGTGCTTCCATTTACGCACACAGAGAAACAGCAGCAACCTAATTAATACCTTAACATTATAATATATCCCTGACATGGAGACAGAACGGATCAGGATCTAACAGCAGGGGTGTACTTTTCTTCACCACGTATCACAGGACTGACAGCGGCTCCAGGTATAGTTTAACAGCTGAAAACTGAATGTTTTTAATGCATATAATGTGTCACGTTCACTCAAACTCCCACGTTCAGGTGCTGAAGTTCACAAATATGAGGCCGAGCGAGGACCTGGACGTATTTACTTTTGGGTTTTGGTGTTTTGAGTCGGGTCAGGTGTCAGCCAAACGGAGATTCTTCTTCAGCGAGGGTCAAGCACGCATACGCACTCCTCTGGCCATAAAGGACTAAGCCTTTTAGGCTTTGAACCCAAGAGGGTGTTTATGTGAATCGATGATCAAAGACACCCTGTGTCGCCATAAGCACAGAGGGTTTCGCTTGTTCTGACGGCTACACGCACACACACACTCGCCTTATTCCACTTGACATTCAAAATCAATTAAACAGATGTTCAGACTGGCCGACTGCGTTGTTGACTCAATATTCACATCAGAAGATATAGACACAAGCAGCCGTAGCAGCCCCCCGTCCCCACACATCCACACACAACTGTCTGAAAAGGTCATGGTCAATAGAGGGGACTGCTACGTGTTATGTAGAGCATTGTGATGCCACTGAGAGTGTGTGTGTGTGTGTCATGGCTTTAGACAGTCATATGGACACGAGAGGGATAAACTATAGCCTTACATGAAGCGCTCCAACTGACTGATGTGTACAAAGGGTCAGCTGGCTGACAACCTGGGTCAATCGGACCTAATTGATTGGACTAAACCTTTGATGGTGTACCGAGGAAGAGACAGAGAGATGAAAGCCAAGAGAGGCGGGAAAAAAAACTAAGGATACGCAGTGGGTGTTTTGAGGTGAGCTTGTGTGTACCTCCAGTCCTTCTGCAGGGCTGAGTGGGGAGGTGGAGGAGGCAGTGGGTGAGGACGAGGAGGAGGTGGAGGACGGGGATGAAGGGGAAGTGACTCCTCTTGGGCTGACCTCCACCAGCTTCTTCAGCTTCAGATCCACATGCTTACTGTTTGTACCTGGAGAGAGAGAAAGAGGCAGAAAATGAGTATAAACAGCGTCTTTACACAAAAGAAAGTGTCGCCGCATGCGGCACACAGTGACCGAGACGCTTAGAAGACAAGACAGAGGAGACAACTTAGTTTGCATTCAAGTACGCACACACACTTGGGCGAAGCCACAGATAAGGAACACATACACACCAACACACCAGTGGGAAGAGATACACAGCATATATACTGTCTACATATATATATATTTATATATATATGATGTGTGAGAAAGATAGAGATCTGGACAGAGCAGGCAGCCTTAAGTCCTGTTTGTACTGCAGAGTACTGCTGAGGTATCGAGTGTACATTACTGGGACCATCACCATGGTTACCACAGGGCAAGATGGAGGCAAAAACGTGCAGAAGAATCTAATCTTTAATTGTTTCCTCACACTGTCTAAAGAGTTTCTCACATTTACTGTATCCCTACTGATGTCCTCGTCACTGAGATATCTGTCTGCTCTTCTTCTTTGGAAACCTTTACTGCTTTTAGCATCTGTCACATTCAGAAAATATAATAACATCTGTTAGCGAACATACTCGTCTTCCTTTCTATTTTAAAACTAGACATGAATCCGACAGTCTGGTGTACAAATCGATACACGAACACACATTATTTCCTGTTGTGACCTGTTGATTTGTCTTATTTATGCACCAGTGCTGCTGGTGCTTAGATGCTGACTGTGTTTCTACACAGTTCTGGGGAGGAGGTCTCGAGGTAATTTATTATTCTGATGATTCATAATGGGTGTTTATCTTTTCTTCTTTGCTGTATTTATCTAGTTTAAGTGATGTTTCTTGGGAATGCATTCATTGCAACTGCAGGTTATTCTGCATAATTCTTCTACCAACACAGTTTGCGTGTTTCTTTGCACGTTATGTTGCTGACTGTAACACGTGTGAGCTCGTGGATATCTAGAATCTATTTATCTGCAACCTGTACGTCTAGTTTTTGTTCTTAAATGTGGTTTATTCATGAATCATGTGTGTAGATAATGTTTGTGACACGTTTACGATTCTTATTTTCTGCTGCGTATTCTGTATTTCATGCTTCTCTATGATTCGTGGAGGATTTTCACTGGCTGACTTACAGCCGCTCCTTATTTAAGATGGCTTCTGTTTTTGTGCTCAACCATCAGCCCGATGAAGCTCTCGCTCCGAAGCGCTGCTAATGAATGTATTTTTACAAGTTACGACAGTGTGCGGGATACAAAAAATAAATCCCGACTTCCTCCTTTTCTTTCACCTCCACCCATCCTTAATTTGTTCTATCCTTTCTTTCTCCTTCTCCTCTCCTCTCCCTCCCTCCCTCAGCTTGCCAGTTGCTGCGTACAGCTTTATTTTCCGGGGACTGGTAACCGCAGCTCCCCTGCCAGGCCAGACCACTGCACTGAAGAAGATGAAAGAACAGGAGGGCAACCGTTTCATGTGCCACCTCCCCCCGTGACATGCACACACACACACACACACACACACACACACACACACACACACACACACACTGAAGCATGTATACAGATGCCAAACACAGACACACACTCCTGNTGCGTACAGCTTTATTTTCCGGGGACTGGTAACCGCAGCTCCCCTGCCAGGCCAGACCACTGCACTGAAGAAGATGAAAGAACAGGAGGGCAACCTAGTCTACCCTCGTCTTTCACATTGACATGCACACACACACACACACACACACACACACACACACACACACACACACGCCATGATGCATGTATACAGATGCCAAACACAGACACACACTCCTGAACTTTGTCACAAACACACACACAGACATACAAAAAAACAACAACACATACATCCAGAGCAAAACAAAATACGAATGCGCTGCATACAGCTGCAGGGAAATGAGAGAAAGTGGACGTTTAGGGCGGAAAACATGAACAGAACCGAGTGTGATTTCAGCTACTTCAGTGCCACAATCGTCTTCATCGATTTCTTTCAAGACTACACGAAAATTACAGGCAACAAAGAAACACACAACTGTGAATGAAATAGTGCGGAGATACTGCACTTCAAAGCGGGAGGCAGCATTTGTCTGTTTTCATGTTTGTTTCTTCTGCTCCCTCGCTGTACTCTCACCTATCTCACATCGACAGGAAATGAAGGAGGCAAGTGAAATAAATTAAACACAAAACAAAGCAATTAGTTTACCTCTGAAGATTTGGGCAAATGCTTTACTGAAGATACTATTTCTTATGTTTTTTTGTCTGGGGAGCACTTTTGTGAGTTTGTTAATTAGCATTTAAAGAAGTTTCTTGTGAAAGAAAACAGAAAAAATAGACGGACGGCATGACGGTGCCGAGCTAACGTGCTAAAGGTTAATGTATGAACTGAGAGCATGCACTGTGGGAGTGACTGAAGGACAGAAGAGTCTACGAAGCCCTTTGCAGACATGCACTCCTCTCTTTTAATCTGAAATCGTGTCAGCTTCCCTTTCTGTCTGCACTTCCTGCCATTACATTGAGTTGTGTGAAGCAATTCAGGGGATGGATTTTACATCCACGGAAAAATAGAACTCCACGGCAATGATTCTGGAGCAGACACAAAAATAAAGTGCAACAGGAGCTGAAGTTGTGTTTGTTGCTTCCAGCTGTTTGCAGGAGTCTTTCCTCTGAGTTTATTAAACACCTGCAGCATCAGACAGCAGCAGGATCCACATGCATTTACGCACATGGAACAACAGCAGCAACTGATAAATCATCCCCAGCAGGATGAATCAGGATCTAATGGCAGGTCAGAGGGCACTTCAGTGCTCCGACAGGTTTACTGCCACAAACAGTTTAGTTTGTTGCTTTCAGTTGTTTTTAGGAGTTTTTCCTCTAAGTTTATTAAATACCTGCAGGATCCATATGAGAATCTACAATGCGAGCTAGCTGTGAGAATTAATGAGTGAGTTAGGATTATAAACTATCCCCGACATGGAGACAGGACGATCAGGATTTAACGGCAAGTCACAATAGCAGATTGTGATTTTCTGTTTTGTTTACTAATGTATTATTATGCATTATACATCACATGTACTGTCTGATCTGGCATTTATGGCAAATATCTGTTGTGCACAGTAGCTTCCTGCCTTTTTTTTAATGCATTTGTCTGAATGAAGTGAAGTGTAAAAGTGAAGCTGTTGCCTAAACAGACTGATGAAGCAACGTCACATATCCCATGTCTGAGAAGGGCTTCAGTGAGCACCAGAATAGGTTAGAGCTTCGGTGAAACCATCAGTCTCTTCAGACTTTAAGTGGGCAGTTCAGGCTACAAGACTGGTCTTGAGTAAATGGTTGTACTGGAATGGAAATGTGTGCTTACTGGGTGGGGCAGATAAAGTCACAAAGACACAAGAGGGAAAACCTCCAGAGCTGTTTGGAATCCTTTTAGTTGTTGTTTATCTTGTCACCATCTGGTAAATCCCAGATCATTTGTCTGCAGGAAGCAACATCTTTAGGTCCTAATGAAGATCTCTGTTCAACAGATTCTCCTGTTAACAGACCGTCTATCGGGCATTTTGTCCAACGTGTGACTAATAAAGACTCTGACTGATTATCTTGTATTTGTGCAGAAGAGTGAACCGTTGTGTTTGGGGAACACGTAGGGAACATGTGAATGGGTTAGTCAGAGAAACCAAAGCAGACAGTGAGTCATGCAGCACCACACAGCACAGCCAGTGATTTTACCCAGAGAGGTTAGCTCAGAGCCGGGGTTAGTAAGCTCCAGGGGCCCCTGCGTGCTGGAGGTGGTTGGAAGAGCGTCCAGTGGCAGTGGGTTAGTAACCAGCGCAGGCGTGGCAGCACCAACAGCAGCAGCAGCAGCAGCATCATCATCGTCATCATCAGCACCACCACCATCATCATCATCACCACCAACACCAAAGTGGAAGTGATCTTCCTCAGCCCTCCCTTCTTCCTCATCCTCACCCCTTTCACCATCAACACCATCAACCTCTGGATGGCTTCTCACTCTGTCCAAAACATCTGTGGGCACGAAGGTGAAGAGAAGGAAAAATAAGAGGCAGGAAGCCAAAGCGACAAAGCATCAAAGTGAGGAGGAGGAGGACGAGGAGGTGAAGATGTATGGAGGGAATCAAAGGGTGTTAGAGGCATGAAAGGCCCAAATGTAGAACAAGGGAGGAGAGCAAAGAGAAACAGTGTTTGGTAGGAACACATGTTAAATGACCTGATTCAACTGTCCCCTTTTTAAACATCTTAGAATCCACCAGAACTTATCTTACACCCACATCTTACCTTTAATACAACAGCAAAAGTTTTCAAAGTACATTTTTGTATTACATTAATACACTCGTGGGAGCTTTGTGTGTTTGTGTCAGGTTGTTGTGAAACTAATAAACTAAGTAATAGAAAACAACACTGATCAATCTGGTGTCAAATATGACGGCAGCTAATGTTTGTTGTCATTGTCAGTTCGTCTTTAGCTCATTTACTTGATTAACTGATGACTTGTTTGGTCTATAAAATGTAAGAAAATATGGAAAAATGTCGATCTGTGACGTCTTCAAAAGCCGCTTTTAGTTACTTTTACTTTGTATTCTTTAGACAAAAGTACTTTTGGTAAATCTGCTTCATTCGGCAGGTGCACAGGAAGGAGATGAACATAAGTTTAAGTCCTGAACACTGTCTAACGTGTAAAAACACATTTATTAGCACAACGTTTCAGTGCTAGACCCAAATCAGGCAAATGACAAACTCAGCCACCCGTGAACATCCTCGATGCACCGAAATACAAAACATGAAACTACACTGACAGTTTTCAGCAACATACAGAACATAAAAATCACAAACTGGATGTCTGATGAAGGTCTGGCATCGACATGTGTGTGCAGGACTTCTTTCTTATAAAATGACCAAACTGATTAATCGATTATCAAAATACTCGATTAATTGTCGCCCTTCTAGCACAAAACAAAACTAACGGTGTGAAAAGTCAGCAGAATCCGACAGAGTGACGAGGAAGGACTTTGATTGCCTCCATGTGTGTGTGTTCACGTGCACAACAATATCTGACACGCAGAGTGAAAACGAGACCTCTGTTTAATTTCCCTCACTCACAGATCTGTTGCCTGCCTTTCTTGTTCCAGATAAAAGAGGCAGGGCAAACAAAAACCACAAAAACATGAAAGCACATATTCCATTAAGTCTCCTGAGGGGCTCGATAGAAACAACAGTGTCTCCACATTAGGCACAAAGCAAAAAAAGCACGTCAGAAGAAAGTCAAATGGAGACCTGAGCAGCTCTAGCTGCATGGATAACCCACCATGGATTAAAACAAAACAATCAGTAAACAGTGTCAGACATTGAAAGCTCCCTCCTCTGCTATTTATTGTGGGGAGAGAGACCGAGAACAAAGAGAGAACGAGAGGGAGTCAGAATAACAGTATTTCCCGTCCTGTTTTTTTTTTTTTTTTTCTAATTTGCTAGCTGCGATGTGGAGCGTGCTAGCAAGCGCCATTCCTGCGTGGCTGGCTGAGGCCTAATTAATGGGAGGCCATGGTGATGGAGTTTGGAAAGTTTCTTTGCGGGCAGACACTTGGAGGGGGCAGCCCGAGCTGCATTTAAAGGACTGAATGGTGCTGAGGAGAGAGAGGCAGGAAGACGGAGGGAGCGAGTGTGGGGGCTAGGATTAGCCGTTCTGCTCGGCAGGCCTTGTGTATCACAGCCCACAGCAGTCCTCTCTCCCCCCGCCTCCCCCCTTGTTCCCTTCTTTCCTCCAACTCCATTTTTAATGAGATCAACAATTAGTCCAATTCAGAAAAGCTGAAAGAGCAAATAAATCAAGTGCTATCCTCCCTCTGCCTCGCCGTCTTCCTCCTGTTGTTTCGCCACCGTGCTGCTGAACTCTTTGTGTTTAAGGGTTATTAGGTTTTGATTTATTTGCTCATCCTTGTTCCTTGAATCATGTGATGTATGAAATGTCAGAGGAACATGTTTAAAGGCCTGAGGTGGCGTACGGTACGACAGCGCCGTGTCCAATCAACACCCCCCAACGTTTAACGTGAAACAGAGAAAATCTCCACAATTCAGAAGCTAGATGCTGAGAATTAAGTTAATTGATCATTAAATTAGTTGGCAATGTTTTTCTGTCCATCACAAAATCAACTAATTGTTGCAGCTTGATGAGCAGATTTCACAAGAAAAGGTAGATGAGAGGAAACATGTTGGTCAGTAAACTCCAGAACAACAAACATTCACTGCTTCTAGCTGCTAAATGTGATGATGTTCAGCTTCTCTTTTCATTATATCACAGTAAAGCTTCAGGAATATTGTACGAGACTGTTAATCTGTGTCACCTCCAGCTTTTAAACTACTTCTGTCACTTACAGCTGATGTAATTAATGGAGATAATGGACGTCTCAGTAATGGATATAGAGCAAAAAAAAAGGTCTAAAGGTTTGAACCTGTAATTTATTTTTTAGAAATATTCACTCCTAATTTTACAGATTTTTAGTGTTTTGTTCAATTACAGATAATTTCTTGCTAAATCACAAGAAAAACACTAATAATTTACTTATTAACCTTACTAACAAAGATCCTATTCTGTACTTGTGTGAGCCCAAAACATAATTTTTTCACATATATTTGTGTAAATTCAAAGTAAATTTGAGGGTATTGAGGTTTGAAAAATGGTAAATACTTCTTTAAACTGTTATTTTACAGATTTTCTACATTTTCTTTGTAAATTACAGAAATTATCTGGTAAAATCACAAAAAAATCCTCTCAGTATACACACCAAAACTGTAATAATAATGTCCACGTCAAACATCTGTACTTTTACTCATAGTACGTTGTTCTTCTACAGTGTGACCATAGAATAACACTGCTTTACTCGGTGTAAGTCGGCTTAAATATCATTATTTTACAGGTATTTGCTGTTATTTTCCCTAATTTTTACAGTTTTTTATGTATTTTTCTGGCACTCTTGCTGCCAGATTTTCATCGCTTATTTACCAGATATTTATTTTACAGTGTAGTCTTTACATCCATCTATGGTACTGGCATTAAACCAGCCATCCTTTCTTTATTCCTACTCGATATCAAGAGGCTCCTTCTTTCATTGCCTTCTCTCACCTGTCTACACGCTCCCCTTTCATTTGCATGCACCTGATCCAGCTGAAGAGAAGAAGCGGAGCAGGGGCGTAATGCAGAGGAATCTAAAACAAATGACCAGAGACGCCTAATAATGGTCATTACAATAATAACCCCAATTTCAGGGAAATGGAAAGCAGTGGGAAATGCGCATGGGCAGCGCTGGCCACCTCTGCAAGCCGTTATTAGAAGTGTTTGGTATTTTGGGCGTAATTTGGCCGCACAATGTGTTGTGTTGATTAACAATTACTGGGCGAGCGAAACAAGGGAGGAGTTGCAGCGTTTTCTGAATATGAGGGTGGCGCTTTTTAGACCCGCGGCTGTTGTCAAATGACATTTTGTTTTTCTCTGAGGATTAGGCAGAACCCCTTTAGAGAGCATAATGGAAATGTGGGAGTCTTAGCATGTGTGGATGAAGAAAGTGAGTGAATGTCAAAAGCATGCTACTGTGACTTTCCCTTTGTGTTGCAGTCAATGAGTATTAGTAAGTGTGTGGTAATTGTAAGGCCTTTTAATGAAATCCTGAAAGCACGCCACTGTGAATAAACAACGTAGAAATGGAAATGCTGTGTCTCTAAAGCCTATACGTTTGTTTGCTTCCTTGTGCATACGTGAGTGCTGAGGCGTTTGCTGACCTCCAGCAGGACCAGCCTTGCTGCCTTTGCCTCTGTCGGTGCTCGACGCATCCAGAAGGCTCATGTCGGACATCTTGACTCCGGACCGGGCCTCGGCGATCAGCTGTCTGGCCCGTTCCCTCAGCTGTCGCCGCCGCTCTGCATCCCGCTCCTGCACACGAGAATAAAACAGTTTCAGGGACTTTAATATAAATGTGATCCAGAGAAAAACTCATCAGGAAGTTTTAGTAGACACGTCTGTATCACTAACTACCGAATCACATTGTGGCTGTTTCAACCCTCTCAACTCTTGTTTTGCTCCGGTCATGTTTTATGTCACTGTGGGCTCATTTTTCTCTGCAGTATAAAATCCTTCCCCTCTATTCAAACAGCACAACCATGACTAGAAGGAGACAGAACTCAAACCTGTCTTGTGTTCAGTATTACACAGTTATACTGCCATAAATCACAAAGTAAATCTTTTTTTTTTTTTTGGACTACTTGCTGTCTAAAATTTGAAAAAATAAATCTCAGTCAACATGCATCACCTTTTGTGCCCACAGGTGTGACCACTACTGTAAAAATGGCTGCTATACAAACTAAAAGCATGCTATAGAGCTGTTTGTTGTCATCTGTCAAACTCTGTGTTGTTTATAAAAGCGCCGACAAAGTTTCGTTGTAGAAATTCAACGACAATAAACATCCTTGATCCTTCAAGATATTTTGCCGCTTACATTTTTTCAACATCTATAAATCAGGTGATTGTTTACCATATTTCATGGAGCTGGATGTATTGTTCAGCAGCTATTTCCTCTCTACACCACATTTGAGCCATGACGCATTAGTTCAGTGTTTAAGTTTGTTGTTTTTTACTCTGAACCTGCAGTTCAGCTGAATCTTTATTATGTGACTGTTGACTGACCTACTCATGGCTCCTTGGTCACACTGTGGAACACCAGTTTTTTTGTTTCTACAGGACTTGGATGATGCACACAACGTATTTTCTGCTATTTTTAAAAAGAAAAATGTAGAATAAAGTAGTTTAGATGTAATGTCACAATTTTAGGCTTAGATTTGGTTTATTTCCCAGATGGAACTGCATGGCACACATACTTGTGTCTGGCTGATAAACGGTGTCATTTCTGTGATTTGTTTTTAAGACGGATGCTTTTTAAACTCATTGGAGAGTTTTGGGGGTTCAGACGCAGCACAGAAAGGAAACCTTCACATGATGCTCCTACAAACATACATAATAAAAAGTTTTGCGATCAGAACAGACGAACACATCTCGGTGCACTGCGGAGTTAGGAGCATACAGACAGGCACACATACATCATCTCGGCACTAGACAGATACAGTATTGAGCCGTCACCATCAGAGCAATGGCAGAAATGCCATTTTCAGGTCGATCCAATCTGATCCTGCTGATAGCGACGGGCCTCCGTGCACACACACACACTCACAGAGCAAATGGGAAAACCTTGATGATGTCAATTGACAAGCACTTAACTGATGAAGCACAGACTCACTGCACAGGTCACAAACCGCATACAGAGAACGGGCAGAAATAAACAAATGTCCAGGACAGGTCATTTAAAATCACAACACAAAGCGACACGTGTTTTGAGAGGAGCTCTGAAAGGCTGATGAGGCAGCGTTGTTAGAAATCAGAAACGTTGTCGAGAAGCAGCTGATTCTGGATTCGACAAAGGTGGAAAGAAGATGTCCTGCAGAACTTTGAAGGCGCACAAACTGAGTTCACCCAAACCCCGTCCTGCACGCGTGAACTCGCCCGACGCCGAACACACACACACCTGCCCTCCTTAAAGCCCCCCCACCAAACACACACCACCACATACGACCCAAGGGAGAGCGTAGCTGCATTTCTCCGTCACTGTGCTCCCTCCCTGTGGTTTCCTGTTAATCAGGCTTCTCCATATTGAGGCAGGGGTTTTAGGGCTGGCCTATTGAAGCCGCCCATTTATCCATTAACAAAACAAGCAGCGCCCGCTAATGAGCTACATCTCTCCATTTCCATGTCAATTGTTTGTTTGTAGCTATTGTTTGGCCGGGACAATGGGGCTGTATTGTAAATGACAGCAACCCTAATGCACTCTGTGTATGTGTGTGAGTGTGTGTGTGTGTGTGTGTGTGTGTGTGAGTGTGTGTGAGCCCAGGGGAATGCCCACGGGGAGAAGGGAACACACCTTAGAGAGACGCTGATAAAACCAAAAAAGACAGCGGCAAAGACAGAGACAGAAAGAGAGATAAAGAGTGAGGAGGACAGGAGAAAGGAGTGCTGGGAAAAAGGATTGAGAATACTTCTTTCCAACTGTTTAAAAAAAAAGCAAGGACTTATATATAGTTTAAAAGAAAAATGTAAAATGAAAAACTTAACTATGTCCTAAACCAACTAAACCTTCTCTGTTCTGTCTGTCAACTGTTGAATAAAGTTTTTAAAACACAGCTGACAACTATATTAGCTGTATTAGCGTGACATGAACAGACAGAGCTCCAAAGTTCAATTTTAAGTGACTGACAGAACTCTGCGGGCCAAACGGACCAGCTAATAGCTAATGATTATTAGAATAATAGTGGAAACCGTTGCATTTACGTGACCAGGGAACACGATATAAATGGAGATCAATACAGAACTGCGTCTCCACATGATAGAGATCCAGAGAATGAAACCATCTTTTCAAAGGCTTAAGTTTACCACATTTCTAACAGTTCATTGTTATCCCCGTCATTTGTGTTGATGTTTGTGTGATCTGACACAACACGTAAACAGAAATCAAGTAAGGACATAACGCTCTTTTGATTGTATTGTTATGCGTATAAATAAGCGTTCACTCACATGTAATGAAAATAAAAAGGTTTTAAGATTACTTGAGGTGGTTTTTTGAAGAATTAATGAACTTCCAGGGAGTGGAATCAGCTCATCGATTAACATATTTAACATCTAACCCAAGTGACTGATCAACATCATTCATCGTTTTCGCCTCTAGACAATATGAAACGACCTTCTGAAGGCATAAAAAAAACTGTGGACGTTTGGAATCACATGTTTAGCTTAACTGTCAGTGCAGACAGGCGAGCAACATGTCAGACTTTTGGGTTTATGTACACCTGCTTTACAGTAAAAGACTGCTATGCCTAAGTTTTAGATATAACCTGTGCTATGGACAGATAGCTTCTGGTTAGAAAATCCATTCTGAGAGTAGAATTTTCTGTATAGAGATGTAGAGTAGACCGATCCTCGTAATGCTGTCACTATTCATTAAAGAAATCAAGAGGACATGGAGGAAGTGAGCTTCTTAAAAATATTACATGTTTTAAAGCAGGAGGCCAGAAGCTGCGACTTCCTGAAACATCTCTCTGAAGAATATTGTAGTGATGATCTCCAGAGACCTTGAAATGGGTTACAATGTACGCCAGTGTAGAACGCTAACAAGAGCTACGATTTTGACTCTTCTGTTAAATGAATAAAGGCAGGGATGCTAATTTCACAGAATTTTCCTAATCCATTAATCGCTAATACAAAAGTATATTGCGCATTTTTTCCTTTCGCTGATAAACCGTTTTGGCCGAGGACATGTAACAGCAGCCATTCGATCATAGGAGCACTGCCCTCATACACAAAACCTGAGCTGAGGTCGGAAGTCATTAACCGCCACCAAAGTCTTTGTCACGGCGCCCGATGCAAGCTAAAATCCCACAATGCTCTCTGCTTGCTAACACGGAGCTGCTGGTAGCTTGAGCAACCGCCTCCTCGTGTCGCAACAGTATTAAATTGCAAATAAGTCTTCCGTCTTATTAAACAGCAAGAGGCTCCATCTGGTGGTGCAACCAGGTACTACAGCTAACCTACAACACATTTTTCATCCCTTGTCTACGAAGTATTGGTTAACAGATTTTAAATAGCCAAAATAACAAAAACCAATAAACATCCTTAAATAAAGGCTGGTGGAACTTCTGCTTTACTAATCAGAGTACAAACCCAAACACACAGAGATTTAAGTTGTTTCCTTCTTCATACTTGCTATGCTTTGTTCCAATATTTCTCTCTTTCTATCGCTCTCTCCTTCATTTTACATTATGCCTCATAAGCAGGCGTCTCCCTGCCTTTACAAATGGAATATGATAAACAGTACTGGCCTTCTGGCTACGGACTGGTACCGATATCCAATCTGGCCTTTACTGATACGGATACAACCACCAGTTAAAGTGTGTGTGTGTTCTATCTGTATACATACATATACATATTGCTCAGGCCTCAGCACACTCCCAAAACATCCCGCTGCATTATTGTTGTTAGCCATTTTGGGGACAGAAAATGGGAAATTGCCTTTGCCTATCCAGAGGCTAGGATTAACAGTATAGAAAAATGCATCTGACTAGCGCCTCGCTTCGTCAACTACACGGCCGCCATTGAAAAATATGAGAATGGAGGAGAGAGGCTTTGTTATTGTGTAAAGGACAACGTGTGACATGATCCAGTATTACATCTGTCTGTGGTTAATTTTACTTGAGTGTTTGTGTGGTTTCTAAACTCTTGGGAGTATTGTGTTGGTGGTAGTATGGAATTATAGATTTAAGGATGACCTGAGGCTAGAGCAAGGTTTTGGTTTCTTTATCAAACATGAAACACATCGTTGATTCTAAGTGAGCACAAAAGGATCTTCTCATGCACTTTGCGAGAGCACATGAAGCTCAGAGTTTTTCACGGAGGAAACCACAACATCCTAGAAAGACTTTAACACAGAAAGTTTCTCCATCTTATAGCTCGTACATATTAGCCATCAGGGTGGCGTCTACGTCATCCACAGCTCTAAATAATGCAGATGTGCTGATGGGACCCAGTTTCCACACGTCGTTTTTGGGTCCTATAAGATTCCAGCTCGCTGTCAGACCTATGGAAACTAGCGCCGGTCGCCCCGGTGTTACCACCACTGTCATTCCAATTACGACTCATTGTTCTGCAGCAACACGATACGCCGGAACTTCTTTCATTCATAGGGGAGGCTGGTCGGGCAAGTGGAGACTAAATGCCACCTAGTGGATGTCATTCTGAAACAAAGTGGTGATTACGTTCGCTTTTTTTCCAACTTGGAAGGCAGCGACAGATGCAAACACAAACAGCGCTTTAGTTTGGCACGACAGGACAACAACAACGAAGGCGGCGGCGGCAGCAACGGTGGATCCACGAGCCACGGGGAAGCAACTTTTAAAAAAAGCTCACAGCAGATAGCACAAACCCAACCAGCCACGTCACTGCATGATCAAAGCCAGGATGAAGAAAGCAGCAGAAAGAGGAGGAGAGAAAGCCAGTCAGCTGGTGGTCAGTGGGTAGCACCGCTTCAAGAATGGAGGCTCAGGAGGAGAAGAGACTTTCCTTTTTTAAATGGCGACAGCAAGAACAATCGTGCACTGTGTCTTCCATTGACTGCTGGGAACCTCCAGGGGAAGACGGGCTAAACGGTTGAGTGCGAGGCTGAGACAGAGGGCTCCTCTGTGGGTCTGGCGTCGGGTGAGGACCCCTCTCTGCTCTGGAAGCTCTTTCTGAGCAGGGGGAGCAGGTTGCCGCCTTGGTTGCTCTTTTCTGGGCAAGTAGAAAGAGGGAGGGAGGGCACGCACCACTGGTCATGTACAGAGACCTGGCGTGGGCACACAGTGATGCCACACACACACACGCATACACACTGGGATGCGCACACAATCACTATCTAAAAGGGTTTGCCAACCTCCCAGATAGCCAGCCAGTCTGGCAGCCAGTCATGCAGCTCCAGACATTTGTCATGACAGGCTAATTCACAGTCAAGAGGTGCTTTAGGTCTCTATCTTGTCCAGGCACACACACAACTCATGCTAAAAAGCTGCCGAACACACACACACACACACACACACCAAACCAGTCACATAGCTGTGTAATCACACACTCGTCAACACTGCTTCGGATGCCAGAGTGAAGGTCCAAACAGGTTGCAGATGCAGCTTGGATTCAGTCGGCGGTGAAACTGTTGTGACTGAATTCAACACACAAGCAACAAATAGCAAACCAGCTTTGGGTTATTCTGCTCTTTGAAGGCTTTAGTGGCGCTCAGGACCACAGCACTCTACAGTAGGTCTACTTTATGATTATCTCCACCAAGGAAGTACATTAATATATGAAAAGAATTTAGCAGCAATGATACCAAACATTTTTCCTGGTCAATTATCGATTTCTGTATCATCACTAACTTAGCTGACGATCTGATTTACAGAAAAACTAGCATTTCGATTGGATTGGATATCTTGATTCTAATGGTTCTGATCCAGTTTATCAGTTTCTTAATGATTCTAGAGTCTGATCATTTGAAGGGCAGGTGATTAGGGTTATTAAAACACTAAAATCCTGCTTACAGTAATGCATGAGCGATAATAATCTCATCATATATTATACGGTATTTTAGTACAACCATCACATTTCTGCATCGAGTACCTTCACTTGTAGCATCATGGTACATTTTTCTAATCACACCACTGCCTCTCTGTCTATTAAGGTAAATAAACACTAACGATTATATACATTAATGTAGTTAGGATGCTTTTAACGAGTGACATTAGGTAGGTGGTAGGTGCTGCTAATCAGACACAAGGTGCATAACAGTCACTGAAAGTCTATGTGCTGCGTTAAAGCGTTCATGTAACGTTACTACAACGTCCACCTGCAGTCCTCACATGGACAAACTGCACTTGTACTTGTACCTGCAGAGATAGTTGTCTTTGGTTTCTGCTTTTCTGCGTTTACTTTACTGTAAAGATGCCAAAGCTGGATTCCATCTTTGTAAAACATTTTGTGACATTTGCCAAATTAAATGAACTAATTATGCTGCACTTGTGATTTATTAAAGGTCCCGTAAACACGAAGCCACAAAGATTTATGTTGATCTCAATGGATAAAGTAATTATGACGGGCGGAAACGAGGAACTAACGAAGTCCATGTAGAGAGGAGGTCGGGGTGGATGAACGGATCAATAAAACAACATCAGAGACATGTTTGTTTTCCAGTTCTGAGAGTCAACTTGTTGTTTTAAGGCATGAATAAAGTCCTTAAAGGTCCAACATGGTGATTCCTGGTTGTTATTAAAATATGAAGACGTTTACCGGCGGCATCCCTCAAGCCCTCCCACAACCAGTTAGCCTCCTAGCTTCACAAACCAGTAAGAATTCAGAGCATTTAATCAACCAGTAACTGTCCAGCGCAAACTGTGACCAATCACAGAGAGAGTTTTCTTCCTGAAGGAGGCGGGAACAGCAGCAGGGCTTTGATTTTAAGGGCAAAACAGCCAATTTACAAAGAAGTGAAGATGAGGATAAACGTTTTTAAGATGAAGGCATTAGACACATGCATTAAGTCTTTATGTCTAATGTCCAATTTGTTTAGGAACCAATAAGCAGCAGTTTTCTACAACTCCTTTAGAAAGCTGACATTTAACATTTGAGAAACAATGATGTTAAAAAACTATTGTAGAAGGTTGTTTCTGTCCCTGTGACAGGAGGAAATACTGTAAATGACACGCTGCCTCCGCTGGTATGTACAGTATTGTGTTGGGCTGGAGGAGAGGATTAACGGTGAGAGGGGGACAGGAACAAACAGAAACACCCTCTTTGTGGCAGGAAGCAACGGGGTTTATGGGAAATGTGGTCCGACTACAGAAGCCTCAAACCGGCTCATTTGCTGCGATCACGCTGCGAGGCGTCACGACGACACAAGCGTGTTTAGAAATATTACACATTTATAAATTGATTAATTTTTTCCCCAAATTTAGGTAAAGACAGAGAAAGGGAGGGGAAGGGAGCAGGAGAGAGGGAGGAGGAAGGAGGAGGGAGGGAAGGAGGGGAGGCAGGGAGGGAGCTTATCGGCTGGCTCCAGACGGAGTGCGCGGATCAATGGGCGTGCGAGGCCCACAGCAATCAATGCATTTGATAAAGAATTAAAGAAGAGCCACTGTACATGGCTATCAAAGAAGCAGGACACGGCCTAATTATGATTCGACGGGTGCGTGCCCATGATAGGGGTCTGTGTGGGTTTGTGTGTCGTATGTACATAAATATGAATCTGGGAGATGTCGGCGTGGAAGTGCAGCACCTGTGTGTGTTGGAGTGTGTGTGTGTGTGTGTGTGTGTGTGTGTGTGTGTGTGTGTGAGGGGTTGACTATCAGTGTGTGTGCATTTCTGGGCAGACGTGTCATGTTGCTGTGGTTGCAAAACTCAAATTTGATATTTATTTTTAGGACTCCAGATGTTTGTTAAATGACTGAGAGCAGATTACACTCAACAGTTTTTGCAAAAAGTGAGTCACAAGTGGTCAGATGGTTTTTTATCTTGTTTTGTGTTGGTTTGTGTGTTTACTTGGGTCTTTAAATTGTACCATCGGTCCACACTTTGTGATCGTCTCTATAAAAACAACATGAGAAATATTATTTTGGTGTAAATGCAGCAGCAGCAGAAAACACGTCAACCTGCTCGTATGCGACACAGCACATCTCAAAAGTCGACAAAGCATCTCTTGTTTCATCCAATGTTTGGAAATTAGGTCCAAGTAACAGGCAATCTGACGAGTAAAGGCACATTTTGAAATATTGCATTAAGAAAATTTCATGAAAATGGGAAAAAATGACAGATTTTACACAAAAAAGAGTTTAAATGGTCACTTGAGGTTCATGAAAACACAGTTTCTGAATAATTTAGTGAACATTTAATTCACATGACTGATCAGCTGTTTCTGCTTTTTCATCGTCTTCCTGGAATTCTTTGTTGCTGCTCGTTAGAGAAGCATCATCACAGTCCATTTATAAAACCCGTCTGAAAACTGTTTTTTTTTTACTGTTCTTCTTGTCCTTTAATGACTTTACTATAATTTTATTGTATTTTGCATTTTATATGTTTTAAACTGTTTTATATTTTGTGTTCAGCACTTTGTTTCGACTTTTGTTGTGTTTAAGTACTTTATAAATAAAGTTATGTTGAGTTTACTTGGCTGATACCAGCTGACACGTGAGAATAATTATAATTTAGATGATTAAAAACAATTCCTAAAGACTTCTATTATATATGTGAAAATATGTGACTGCGACCAATCGACACAAAAGTTTATAAAGTTTTTTAAAAGTGTGTTTAATTCTGTAGTTATAAATGGGTCGGTGTGTTTTAATCAAGTTGCTTTGTGGGATTTTTATTAACTTTTAGGCCACTGATAAATTATTCTGAGTGCCTCACATGTGAAAACAGTGCAAATACATCACACACACATGAACTATATCTGCATATATATGACAGAACACTGCTTGTGTTTGTGAGTGCTGGATGTGTGTCACAAACATGAGCGAACAAAGACGCATGTGTGTGAAATCAAGCCGATATTCTCTGAGCAAATAAATTTCTGTGTTTGACTTCTGAAGTCGTGTTTGACTGCGGCTTCACGGCTGAATTAACAGTTTGTCCCGAGCACATTGTGCGAGTGTGTGCGCTTCAACAAAGGCCACTTGTACAATGGGACAGGTAGAACAGGTAGAGTGGAGCTCGTTACTCTGACAGACGAGTCAGATGGGAAGGTTTTGCCCTTTAAATAGACAGGATAATTACTGGAGGGGGGGAGGCAGGAGGAGGCGAGGGGAGCGAGAGAGGAGGAGAGCGATGGAGAACATGAGCTGAACTCACCACCTTTCATGGAGAAGAAAACTCACTCTGGTAGTTTTTAGCACCACGATTAGAACTCCTCCCCATCCTGACGCTGTTGGACGATTCCAGATGTGTTTATATAATCATAAATACGTCTGACGGTGAGTTAAAAGATAAGAAAGGACAAAAACCCTCAAATAAATCATCTGTAAGGTGGTGAGAAATATGTTTAAAAAACAGACAAACAGAAGGGACTCTTATATGATGAATACATCACTATTAAAAAAAAAAAGTTTAATTCCAACAATTGTCAAACAAGTGCCTGTAACAGCTAACACTGGGAAATAAGATTTATTTAAATTAATTAACTGATGTTTAAATGACAGTTTTGTAGTTTTGAATACAGCCTCATTAATAAAACTGATCAGTTGTCAACTCTTTTTATAATTGATTTATCCATTTTTAGTTTTTAGGAGGCAAAAAAGTATATTTTCTTTTTTATTTTAGCTTAGTAAATGTTTATTTTTTCCAGATTTCTTTTCTCCTGTCTGAGAGTTAACTGAATATCTTCAGGCTGTGGACAAAACAAGACATTTAAGGGCTTGTTAAATACTTATCAACATTAACTGCCATTATCTGATCAAATAACTAATCGATTAGTCAAGAAAATCATTAAAAGAGCAAACAGAAGTTTTGCTTTTTTGGATTTTATTAAACTTTTTGTCATAAAATCTAATGTACAAAAGTTCCTCTTGTGTTCTTAAAACTAAATAAAACTACTACTAATGAATATTTCTGTTATAAAATGATCAGTTGATTATATTATCAACTAATTAATTAGTTGTATTGGTCTATAAGGTGCTTCTGTATTCTGTTTAAATCAGTGCTAAACTCGATCACAAAGCTAAATTCACTGATAAAATATTTAACTTTCTTTCAGTGTTCACTAAAGCAGCAGGATTACCGTCATTTAATCTGGAATAAATGTTAAAAATTCACTCATCTCCTTCGTGTTTTATTCCCAAAGTGGCTTTACGAGCGAGAGAAAGTGAAACACCGGCGCTACAAGGTGGACGTTAGGAACATTTGACACTTCCACTCGGTCAAACGTGAACAAAATAATAAAAGAGGGAAAGCAGGAGCGGTGCGTGTGTTCAGAGGAGGTATGTAAGTGTGTGTGAATCACAGCTTTCTTCTCTGATGGCTTGATCAGCTCTTGTTATGCAATTCGGAGTCTGTCTTTCTCCTGCTCGTTAACGCGCACACACTCAATTTAGAGGCCGCCTTTGATCTCCACTCCAGCCAATTCAGCCACGACACATAGCCACACACTCCAGGGCCGAGCACACACACAGAGTCCAAAGAAACTCCCCGGCAAACTATTTAGTTTCATTAGGGGCAGATTCTTCAAAAAGAAGAGGGAGAGCCGGAGAAAGGAGGAAGGAGGAGGAGGAGGGCGAAGGAAGACGAGGGAGAGAGAGAAAAAATTGAGAAGCGGGAGAAGAAAGGGATGGCAGCCACATTAAAATGAGACCTGGAGAAAAACTATTACTGCTGGGAGAAAGTTGAAAAGCAGAGTGGACAGGAGGAGGAGGAGGAGGAGGAGGAGGAGGCCGAAGAACAAAGTGTGGGGAGAGTGCACAAGGCCAGATTTGCATTTTCAAAACAGGCTTCTTCTTTTTTCTATATTTGCTGCACAGACAGACCTTCACCAGCAGCTTCTTATAACGCATGAGAGGAAAAGTGCAATTAGAACATTTAGATGGTGGAGTTGTGAGATTAACAGATTACTACACGTTGGATTAGACGTGTCTAAAATTCAATATTCTGGTGTTAAATGCAGAAAAAAGGGATGTTTCTGCTCTGAACTGTTGGATCACAAGTCATAACCTGGTTTGAACAGGCATCAGCTGATGGTAACTGATATAATTACCCCACAAGGAGTCCAGTCGTTAGAGCTGGTTTATGTTTGTATGAATGGAGTCAGAACTTAGAATGACACAAACAAAACTCTGTTGAATCACCGTTGTGTCATTAGGTTTAAGAAATGTTTAACATTTATAGTTCAGTGCTGACTGAAGGACATTTTAAATTAAGGTAAAGACGATACCAACAATCAGAATAAATGCTGAATATCAGATCTGATCAATAATCGATCAAACCCTATGAAGGAAGCACTGCCTTTAAAATCCAGTTTCATCTGTTCTGATCAGTTTGCTGCCAGTGTTTCAGCATCTTTCCTCTTGTTCAGTCAACGATCTCAAGCTGAGATGTTATTTTATAGCCTCTTGGATAAAACACACCAGAGTCACTCACACACAGAAGTCATGGTTGTTGTCACAAAAAGTTTATAGAAATGGGAAAAAAAAAAAAGAGTCAAATAATTTCCCCATTTTTGCAGAAATAAGTTTTTATGCTCACTTAAAGTGGTTTTTGACTCTTTTAACAGTTTTTCCGACTAAGTTATGAGGCAGCAAACATTTAATTTACACGACTGATCAGCTGATTCTGCTTCTTTCGTTGTCTTAATCTCCAAACAGCATCAAACATGGTCGACACCAGCTGACATGTAAGAATAACTACACCTTGCCCAATTCCTGATGACTGCTGCCCACTTTTCTCTCATAGACGGCCAAAGTTTTGCTTCTTCTGCTTCTTTTTAATGTACTGATGCACAAGTTTTCTGTCCAGCTTCTTCTATCCTGTCTTCTGGCACCGCAGCACAGTCTGACCACAGCAGTGAATGGAAACTGACGCTTGAATCACATTTTTACATTTTGTGTGATGTTTGAAAAAAGTTCACTCCGAATCACTTGAGCCTTTGGGAATGCCACGGTTCAGCTGGACGGGGACAAG